>NW_019724586.1:330852-346539 GCF_002891405.2 Cryptotermes secundus | reverse complement strand
ACGGCAAAATAAGTCATTTTAGAATTCAAATTGGACAGTAGCAATGAGAAATAATTTATAATTCATGGTGAAATAAAGCAAGACATTGATACTAGAATTAATTTTGACACTTCTTTGCACCCTTTCCTGCGTGCAGGTGTTGGCGAAAATATTAAAAGTCTTGATAAATTAATTATGAATGTAACTTAAGGTATCTACATTTTGATTCAACAGAAACTGAAAATCAAGGTTCAGCATAACGTATTCCGCATTTTAATTATGTTAAACGAGCTTCGATTTGCACTGACACTTTCAATAACATTTTGATATATTCTTTTCTAAATTTCTTTGAGAATCATAACGCAAGTAACAAATAAATAAGCAACAATAATAATAATAAAGTTATTTAAGATAATTCAAGATATATTTTAAGATTACTTTAAAACGGCGATTTCGATAGGAGTGTTGAAGGCAGTGTCAGAAAAAATGACTATGTAACTGCATTAACATACAAAATGCTGCGATTTTAAAGTGTTCAATTTCTGTAACATCGGTAGTCGGAGGAAGAACATTTTAAAGGCTTAATCACAGACAATTTGTCAGCTTCTAAAATCTTCCTTCTCGTTCTCAACATTTCTGGAATATTTTCAATGCCGTAATGTGCCCATCAATGCCTTGAAGAATTCCCTAAAATATTCGCTTCTAAAGACATGGACTACATTTTGGACTAAAGTACTCCAGTAAAATCAAATTCCGATAAAGCTGATACAGGATAAAGGTGCAGTGGATCTGAGTGGAAAACCTACGAATGCGTGCTCAGTAATCTACAATCCAAGCAACTCTGAAACGTAAATTCAGTAACTTAATTTCTTCTTCCAGAACCTCTTTTTTGTGTGTCTTCAACAGAGGTATCCTCTCAGCGCATCGGGTGTGTTTATTCGCAGACCAATCTTATCGACACGGCACTTCAGTCTGTATGGGACGCCTGCGAGAATGTGGCAACAAAGGCTCTAGAACTTCAAGCAAAAGTGCATTATATCCTTACTACAGTTAGAGAACACGCAGCGAGCATGACTAATCCTGTTCCGCTGGCTCTGTGATTTAACACACTAATAAATTACTGCCGAAACTTAATTTGGTGTCACAAACAATCCGATAAGACAGATAATCTTATTACGCGTGCTCGGTTTTGAAGATGGTAACTTCGATATGCTACTAAACTTTCAGTATTAACTTAATGATTTAATACATCATTAAGTTGCCCTCAGAATCCACGCTGAGGTCACACACAACCTCATAAGACAGACAATTTTATTACAGCTCACTTACTTGGTTACTAACCTGGGTTATCACTAATCCTGTGATATTAGCTTAAGGGCTTCAGTTGCCAGGAAATTCTCTATAAATATTGGTTGGGGGTGCAAGTATCCCCACAAGACAAGTCATGAGCCGGGATGGCTCAGTCGGTATAGCGACTGGTTATGGGCTGGACGACAGAGACGTCGGAGTTCGACTCCCGGTAATGTCAAGAATTTTCACTTCTCCATGTCGTCCAGACCGGCTTTGGGGACCAGTCAGCCTCCTATCCAATGGGTATCGGGGGCTCTTTCCCTGGGGGTAAAGCGTCAGGGGCGCGAAGCTGACCACTCATCTCCAACTAATGCCGAGGTCAAGATAACATGGGTCTATACTCCCCCATACGCCTCCACGGTGTAGTTCTTACTTAGTTAAGCATAGAGGCAACTTTACCTTTACATCTCTTATCTCTGGTGTCTAGCGGCTATGATTTATGTAGTGTGTTTTTCTTGCAGTTCTGTTGTGGACCTAAGCATCTGATAATTAGTGATTGCATACATCCCCACAATAGTGTCTATGTTTCTAGGTATGGCTCCCTGCCTCAACTACAATGGCCTTACACAAGAACCAGATAAAAAGATATAAAGCTCATTACCGAATATCGCGGCAGAGTGCAGAACATCCCTGCTTCGTATTTGGGAGTTTCGGGTTCGAATCTTAGCCAGGAACCCAGTATCTTGAAAATATTTGCAGATTTCTCAGTCACTCTAGGAAAAAGCACGCATAGCATATGAAATTAGGATAGGATCGCATCCTTCCATATCCTTGCAGACACACTGATAGCTTACCAGCCATTTATTCGACGCTACGTACACCACAGTCTGACTTCCTAACAGCGTCGTCAAATAAGCCATAAAGAGACAAACAGGACACCAGAAGATAACGGTGCTATATTCTTTATCACAAAGAAAGTGAAGAGATTGAATATACGGCAACAATATAAAATATATTGACGATGACAAAAATTTACTCCGTAGTACTAAGCAAACAATTGTATTATCATACTTTCCGTATTTTGAACAGAAAAGTAGCGCATGAAATCACCTTGCTGTGTGTGCGTGTGTGTGTGACCCAAATGGAGGTAAGCCTTGAGGGAGAAATGTGACATAAGTTCTAAAAGCCGGAATAGTGGAACCAGAGGAGACGACCGTTGTTGGGCAACGGCTCAGTCTATTCGTTTCCGAGTAGATAATAAGTAATCTGAAGGTTCCCTGAGCCGTCAGAGTGTAAAACATGGGCATGAGTCCCATGGGACTCGGATCCAAGAATAACTGTGTTGGGTAGGGCCAGCAGCAATTTAGTAGTCTGTCAGTGGACGACTAGTTCTTCCCAGAAGTTCTTGTTTACTGATGGTTTTAACTGCGGTATCGTAAATTATTGTAAAAATTTACGATAAAATATTTCATTTCGGTGATGAGTGTGACGGACATACTGGCACTTACCACTGGATGCAGAGCGATGTTAACAGAGTTACACTTACCTGTAAGGAAGAGAAAGAGAAAGTAAGTAAAGTGTAAAATTAAAATTACTGCAGAAGTAACATATTCAAAGTATTATTACAGTCTATAACACACACAGTGCGGTCGCACTTTATGCGAATTTCAAATAGTACGATATGAAACCATCAATATCGCCTCACTTTATGCGAAAAGTTTGAAACAATGCGAACCCCCCCCAAGATTAGGCAAGATTCACGTGTATGTTGTACCTACAAGGAAATTTGTCTTCAGTTCTGCAAGGTCTTCAGGAACACATCTTCGCATCAAATTCTGCCGCGTCGTACGCAGTAGAAACTATAAAAAAATCTGAATAATGCAGTCTTTTGAACGACAAAGTGCAGTCTGGTAGAAACCAACTGCCGCTTCAGAAAAATAAGTCTTCTCCCCATTTACTCTGAAGATGGAAGTTGTACTTCTCTCCGAAGTATTAGTAAATTTCTATCAGGCTACACGACGTCACATCCCAGGAGAACGTTACAATCAGATCTGTGAGAACCTCAAGTCTCACAAAGATAAATACTCGTTTGTTTTGCAACCGTGTAGTCAGTTGTATGTTTCAAAAGGTAAGCCTAAAGAAATAAACCCTTTGTACATTACGAGTCACAAAATCCTTGAAACAGATCACTTCAACACATCCATAAAGGTGATACCTTCAGACATAAGTGATACTGCAATGAACGTCACAAGTCGTCGCCTAAAAATGTGGCATGATTGCAGCAGCAGCGTCGTTAAAGACAGAAAGATTAGGTAGCCATACTGTGGGCGAACTTGAATGGTTGGTGTTCACACCGAGTTACAGAGACATCGACAATTTTTGTGTATATATTAATGATGTTTGTCACTGGAATAAGGTAATGGACAGACCGACGGACACACATATACGGGACTCGGCAATACACTTATAAAAGAGGGACCCTGCGCTTTTAAATTCAAACTAAGAACCTTTACATGCAAGTCCATGTCACACAATGTTTATCACTAGATATTAAATCTTTCATTTATACCGCAGTACAAAATGTACCACTAGAGGAAAGTGAAAAATTGCTGAGCAAATCTTGCGAGGCAAAAAACCACCATCCCTGACAATACCTTATCATTATTCAAATTAAAAAAAAAAAGATAAAATGTGACACAAGGAAATTCAGAGGGAACAAAATATTCAGTATACCACTGTGAAGTATGGGACACAGAGTCGATAACTCCAACGGCAATATATCTGAACGTCTATTGTTCAATTTAACTTCGTTTATGCGACGCCCTGTGATACAATCTGCTGTTAGCCTTTGCGGAACGTAACTTATGCATTCAGCATTACATTGCTTCATTAGGTGGCATTGTTAATCCATTATTCGCTTGCTGCGGATTCCTGAATTTATAATAACAAAGAAAATGTCTGCCTTCTTATGCTGGCCCCCTTTATTCATGGCTATAGAAAGGTTCCGCACGCTGGTCTCATGCAGGCTACAATTTCTTTCCAAGTCATTAGGTAGAAGCAAGTGAACGTAGCGGTTATGCTGTAAACTTTCATTCGGAAGGTAACGGATCTGAATATCCGCCGGTATCGTAGCTATCTTTACCTTCTTTCTCGTACTTCTTCTTAGTCTCCTCAAAGATACAGGGCATGAGTTCATTCTTAAAAACCTTGCATTAATACGGAACAGAACTAACCAATGTATTGTGTTTTGTTCGAGTTTGGTGTGTTATTTCTGTGTTGTGTCTTACTGTAGTATCACTGCCACCGGATAAAAATCCAATTGCAGTTTAAATATAATAATAATAATAATTTGCAGCGGCTTATGGAACCCGAAAGTTCATTACCGTCATCACAAGAACCTGCCAGTGGTCCCTATACTGAGCTAGATGAACATCGTCACATTTTATTTCTTTTAGATTCATTTTAATATTGTCCCTTCAACTGCGTCTAGAGCTTCCTAATGACATCTTTCCTTCTGGTTTTCCTATCAGAATCTTGTATCATCTTCTCTTTTCTCCCATGTATGTCAAATGCCCTTCCCACCTTATATTCCTTGATTTGTTCATTCTGGTAGTACTTAGCGAGAAGCATAAATTATAGAAGCTCCTAAAAGTGTGTGACAATGACAACAGGTTGAAGAAAACTGCATTATGAGAAGCTTCATAACTTTTACTCTTCTCCAAGTATAATTAGAATGATCAAGTCAAGGAGGATGAGGTGGGAAGGGAATGTAGCACGAATGGGGGAGAGGAGGAATGCACACTTGTGGGAAAGCTGGAAGGAAGAAGACCACTGGGAAGACCATGACGTAGGTGGGTGGACAATATTAAAATGGATCTTGGAGAGATAGGATGGGACGGTATAGAATGGATTGATCAGGATCAGGATAGGGACCAGTGGAGGGCTCTTGTGAACGCGGTAATGAGCTTCCATAAAATGCTGGGAAGTTCTTGACTGGCTGCATAATTGGCAGCTTCTAAAGAAGGGCTCAGCTCCATGAGTAAGTGAGTGACATATTCATACAATTATTCTGCTTTAATGTAGTCCCTATCGTTCAGGATTTATTTAGTTCACAACGTTTCGAGACTGGATTCTGTCTCCGTTTTCAGCCAAAAACCTACTCAATTGAGGCTAATCGATAGAGCTAGAGATACGGACCAGCTCTATCGACTGGGCCAAACTAAATAGATATTTACGTGAAGACGGAGACAGAATTTAGTCTCGAAACGTTTAAGTAAAAAGCAAGATGATGAATAATGGCCAAAAATATAAAAATTGTACAAAGATCCTCGTTAATTTTCCACGGCGTCTTATTATTTCATCCTTCTTCGGTTGAAAATGTCTCCTCAGCTCCCTGACACTTTATTCCTTTGGCACGAGGGGCCAAATTTCAGCATTATAATATTTCATAAACAAAAATAAAGCGAAGATTTAAAATTGTTGTTAGGTTAACCTTGAATGAACCAGCAGGGAAGAGAATGGTATGGAAATTCTCGTTTCGTGCTACGTACATCCTTACAGAGAGGTGATTCTTACAAAATTAAGTTTGCAATTCTGACAAAAGGACAAACCTGGATGCGATATAAACAGGATCGTGATAGTCACAAGCCAGGCTGATTTTCTCCAATGAAATGGCTGAACTAAAAATTGACAAGAAGTTTTCTCTTCAAGAGTGAAAGAAGGGTTCAGTATGAAGATTACTGCCATCCAGAATGTGAGGCTGTGTAGTTAGGTGGAGAGGTAGCAACGTTTCAAAGAACCTGCTTCCTCCATATCAAGGTAAAGACTGGCAAAGCACAATCCTTCAAAACGTTTGTAATTACCTATCAAAAGACATAGCGTCAGACGCCAGAAAGCCGCAATCTCCTTATTCACCGCCGTGGCAACTCCAAACATGACAAGGAATGACTTTATGTACTCTTACTCATTCATCATACAACGAGAAAGACAGGAAAAGAGGGAAGGGAAGCCGGTCATGATACAGCGAAGTACTCCACCAGTACTCTTCTGGAGCTGTGATGGGTAATAACCGACCAGAGGGTTAATAACAGCAGCAAGCAATTAGAAGCATGGAAACCACACAAAAATAAATACGAGGCTTCCATAGATGAGGCGGTGCCAAGTATCTCTTCCATTCAAAATACTGCGAAGGCTATTCGCAAGAATACTGTCGCACTACCTCTGTAACAGGCCGTGGAAGCCCATAGGGTTGTGAGACGCCTAGGCTTCCAGACAATCGACTCACAGATGGCAGTAATGTTGTCAGCTTTACGCGTCTACCGCTGCTTACCCCAAGAAAGATTTCTGTACTCATTTCTGTTAGAGGAAGAATCGGCTCCAAGGCTACAGTGCGGCTGGGAGGATTAGGTCAATTGGAAAATCGGATAACATCATCGGGAATCTAACCCGCGACCTTCCGGCTTGTAGCATAATGAACCAATCAACAAATATACTGCGCGCCCCTTTCAAGCCCTATTAACATAAATAGTAATAAAGTTCACCAAAAATAAAACCATGTATTTATTATAATATAGTATACCTTCCTGTTTTCTTCTGTCTGAGACATTTACATGATAAATTATCTCACCAATGGCTTAGACGTACTGAAGAAAACTCTGAGTTATGATAGGCGGTGATTTGAACACTCTAGAACCGACTGAGTTCTCTCTTGTATTCCTCTTTTTCCCCTTGAATATGTCACGACAGTACCCCAAAACGGGCCAGTGTCGCTATCTAACGTCCTGCCCTTTCCACATTCAGATTAAGCTTACCGCATCCTGGTCACGGCGCACTGGTAGTATGCCAACACGTGTTACCTCTACGCTAAACGTCACCGAGTAGTTAGAAACTTAGGAACGTGCGAAGGTCAATAAAAAAAAACTAAAGACGAACGAAAAGTTTTTGACAAAATAGAGATAAAGTATTTAAGACAAATCTTGTTTTTCTTCATAATCATCAAGCTATTCAATACAATTGATTCGACTTTCTCCAACTTGGCTTATTTCGTCACAGTAAAATATTTTCGGCTAGGTTATAAAAATCCATTTTTTCCGTGCTTCTTTCTGTTTCTGGTATCACAACACTCGTCCACCCTCCTCCAAATCTGTACACCCATTTGTAAAATTCCCCCTGGCACACGCAGGACTGTCGTACTGAGTTGTCATTCTTCTCTGCATTTCGCTAGTTCTTACATCATCCGCCCATATAAATGAGGGCGCACACCGCTGCTCCTCTGTGCAGCATTCTATGAGTTAGACAGCCATGTTAAAAATATTACAGCAGAATTATTACAAAAAATAAATGAGAATGAAGTAGGTGTAAATGAGGGGAGTTTGATTATTTTTATCCGCCATCTTTTTCAGTGCCGTGAACATAAATTTTAAGAACTAAAATTGTAAGATTTGAGGTTTTCACGGCGGTGACTATGAAGAATGCCGTCTTCTGGGACATGGCGCCGTGTAGATCTCGTGTGAACCGAAGTTTCGGAAGAACGTATCGCCTCTATCTTCAAGGTAGAAAAATCTGCGAATGAGGAACCAGCGTGAGTAGGTGGCTGCAGACTGCACTCACCTGCTCACGGATTTCTCTACCCTGAAAATGGAGGCGACACAAGATCTATACGGCACCACATCTCAGAACACGGCATTCTTCAGAACTAAAAACTGTTTCTGTGAAGTTTTGAGATCATCGCGGCGTTGAATTTGAAGATTACTGTCTTCTGGGACATGACGCCGTGCAGCCTGGTATATTCCGACCTAGTTAAGGGTGTCATATCCAAGAAGACAAAATATCCTTAAATCTACCTCTATTATTACGTACACCTCCCTGTAAGTATGAAAAACGTCAAACCCCAACTAATTAATCCGTAGTCCTAATTACGAAAGTGTTGAATTAAGTCCCGGTATGGGCTTCCCTATGTCTCTTTACACTGGACTGATGTACAGCATACAGAAATCTGTTGCGCTTTCGTAAATAGCGAAACATGTTAACAAATGTTCTACTGGAAACATATCAATATACTTTTCTTAATATAATTAAGGAAACGCAGTTCATCATCATCATCACTGGCACGACAGCCCTTTGTGAGCCCTGGCCTTCCTCAGGATTGCTCGCCATTCTTCTCTATTCGATGCTACATTCCTCCAGTTCTTTATACCCAAAATTCTTATGTCCTGCCACACACATTCTTCCCATCTTAACCTTGGTCTTCCCACTCTCCTATTTCCTTCTGGTTTAGTATTAAGAATTTTCATGATGGTTATATTCTCGCTGGCACGTATTATGTGTCCAGCCCATTCAGCATTTTTAGTGCTCCGGCTCTGTAAAGAGATAATACATTCCAAGATCCAATTCTCAAATCCTTTAAACATTTTCCAGGCCGTCTTGAATAGGTCCGTCCGGCTACTCTTTCCTCGGATTTCTGAACAATTTAGTTTTTACAGTGTGAGGACGTTAGCCTCACGCCCAACCCCCAACCTGGAGGACCAGGGTATCCCTCTCTGTCTGGCTCCTACCCCCTGACCTGTCCGGCTTGGGTGGCCCTACCAGTAGCTACGCTACCGCCGGCATAGCTCTCAGGGTCTCAGGAGCTCTCAAACTCCACCACCACGATAAGGTGGAGATTCCATTGGTGGGGAGGAAACGCAGTTACGTCTGCTGTTTCCAAGCGACAGAGCGTCCTCTGGTTGCGGATACATGGAACGACCGCCTTCTCCGTTTACAATATGACCCTTATGATGTGATTAAAGCCAGTGTTGCCAACGTCACTTGAGGTAACTACAATTGCTTCTACTTTCCGATTATCCTTCCTAAAATATATTCGAGCAATAAATTATTTAGTTTAGGTAAAACCAAATCGAAATTCGTAAGAAAGGCAGTGCAGCAACGTCTAAAATATTACTTTAGTATAGACATGTTTGAGTTCTTGAGAGTCCCATTGTTTTTAAATCACAGATAGAGGAATATTCAGCTCTATGCTTCGGACACTACAGTATTTTAGACACACTGAAGCATGTGTCTCCTCGCAAATTAATTTCCTCTTTATGCGTTCAACATGGAATCTGAACCATGCTGCGAGGTATCATTACGGAATTGCCTTTGTGAACATCCTTCGTCCTCCAATAAATCAGTCCACATAGACTGAGTTGCCAATGACAGAACAGCCCGGTACGGTACGATATGGTACTATGATATTATCAGTGATGTATTGGGCTTTCCGAGGGATTTTTACTTCCCAAATGGATGCACTGTATTCATCCGATACAGTTAATCTCATCAGAAATATGGCAGAAAAAAGTATATTTCATATATTCACTCTTCCAAAACAGGTTTGTAGCTTGACCAAATTTTACAATCAAGAATGGAAATGCGTACCCCAGTGGATTCTGTATGTTTACTATTGTCATCGTTTCAATTCTCTGTGGCTCATTAAACTTGATGTAGCTTTAAAACAGATAATCTATTACACTACAGATATCACGACGCACAGACATAATAATAATAATAATTATTATTTTTCACTGGCTCTAGAGCCCCCTTGGGCCCTGGCTTCTGATTTTCAGTTTTATGATCATTTTACAGATGGTAGGACTCCTTGGACGGGTGATCAGCTCGTCGCAAGGCCTCTATCTAAATACAGCACAACATNATTAGTGGTAGAGCTATAGTTACTTGTAGTTACGATCTGAAAGTGCTCAATAAATCCAGTTACCAAACTAAACCCCGTATATAATCAATCACATGACAATAATAATAATAATAATAATAATAATAATAATAATAATACCGGTAGTAAAAATATAATAATCAGTGATAAAAATAATAATAACAGTAACTACAAAAATGACGATGCTGGCGCAGTATTAATGTAGCCAAAATAATAATAATAATACAATAATTCTACACAGGTCTATCGTAAAATGTCCACCGTAAAAGGAAAGAGTATTACACCTTTCTTTCTTCAGTGCTAGTGGGGTGGGACTAAGTCCCTTGTACTGAGGCCGCTTCTGGCCTATTTTACTAGACCCTGATGAAAGGTGAGTGTGTTTGTGGAGCAACTGGTAGAATGAAGATTGGCAGGGGAAACAGAAATACTTGGAGAATACCTGCCCCAGGGCCACTATGTCCACCACAAATCCCACTCGGCCAGACCCGGGATTGAACCCGGGCCCCCGGGGTGGGAAGCCAGCGACTAACCACTTGAGCTATGGCGCGGCCTTTATATTTTAATAAAACGTATGTTTTATATATTTTTCTAGCTTTTACAGATAACCAGTTTTATAGATATTTGGTGAAGTTAAATTTAGATTTCTTTTCAAGTAGAAGCTATAATAAGTAGCAACAAATCTGCTAATTCTGCCATTTACGAGCCATTTTAAGAGAGTTGGACAAAAAGGCAAACTAATGAAACACGAATTATTACAAGAGACAAGTCTGTGCCCCAGCGCCTCATCTTTGTTTCAGCTGGGATTTATGTGCCAAGCCGGAAATACGTACAGAGGAGGGGGAACCGCATTTCCAAGTATCAGTAACCTTGGAACTAGTCTGATGTGTGAGAACCCGAGAGAATACCATCCGGTGGTCAATGGATGCGAGGCTGAGTGATCCAGGGATTTGTCCGGATGAGTTGGGGAAGAGACCAATTTCTGACCACGCTGGAACTCGTACCAAGTGACTAGTCACTTCACTCATTGGTTTATCTCAAAACTCCATTGGTATATGCAAGTGCGTATGGGAGAGTGTGTGTATAGATCCACATATTCTTGACCTCGGCACTAACTGGAAATGAGTGGTCAGCTTCACGCCCCGGTCCGTTTACTCCCAGGAAAAGAGCCCCTGGTACCCACTGGACAAGTGGCTAGGTGGGCCCCAGAGCCGGTCTGGACGACGTGGAGAAGAGAATCTCTCGGTCAAGCCCCTATACAGACTGCGCTATTCCGGCTCTCTCTCTCTCTATATATATATACATATATACCTGTATATATATATACATATATACCTGTATATATATACATATAAAGCAAAATGTAAAGTTGTCCCTGTGATTAACTAATTAAGCACTACGTCTTAAAGGCGTATGGGGGAGTGGATATATAGATCCACATTTTCTTGGCTCGATACTAGCTGGAAGTGACTGGTCAGCTTCATATCCCTACCACTTTACTCCCGCAGAAAGAGCCCCCGGTATCCATTGGACAGGAGGTTGGGTGGGCCGCAGAGCCGGTGTGGACGATGTGGAGATGAGAAAATTCTTGAACCTACAGGGATTCGAACTCCGACCCCTCGGTCATCCAGCCCGTAGCCAGTCGCTATACCGACTACGCTAACCCGTCTCTCTCTCTCTCTATATATATATATGTCGGAAAACATAATTTTCTTCGAGAGATTTTACTGCCTTGGGTTACGGCCGCTATGGATTATGATATTATTCTCCTTTATGATTAGATCGAGATGACATTAGACGCCCGATATATAGTTATTGAATTGAACTTGGAGGGGCTCTGAGGTCATATCTGAAATGTATTTTGGAAGATTCAAGAGTTTAGTAATGAAGAGTGCTCTTTCGGTCACAAAGTTTTATCTTTTTCCTGTCCTATCCCGAAACAGAAGCTGTGGCGACTTTCTTCACCGTTGTAATAAATTACATGCATTTTACTTGTTCACGGAAACGAACAAAACAGTTTCTTATTGCTAATGGGGTGGGACTAAGTCCCTTGTATTGCGGCCACTTCTGGTCTATTGTACCAGACCAAAATGATGGGTGAGGGTGACTGTGGATCAACTGGTGGAATGAAGATTGGTAGGGGAAACCGAAGTACTCAGAGAAAATCTGCCCCAGCGCTACTTTGTCCACCACAAATCCCACTTGACCAGACCCGGGATCGAACCTGGGCCCCCGCGGTGGGAAGCCAGCGGCTAATCGCTTGAGCTATGGCGCGGCCTTAAACAAGAAAGCAACTAAAACCTCTATGGAGAAGAATATTTCTTCAGAGCTAATAAAACCAATTATTCAACTGGTCAAGAAATTTCTCTCTCCCTTTAAGAAAACCGACGATTCATTACAATATTCATACCAGCGGGCTATTAGAGCCTCTTTTGAGCCAGCTGAATCTAAGCCCATCTCCTAAACTCTTGGTTACTTAAGATCCATCTTAATATTTTCCTCCAGCCTATGGCCAGGTCTCCGAAATCGTCTCTTCTATAGATGTTATCGAACTAAAATTCTGTACGTATTTCTCATCTCATATATGCATGCTGCATGTTAGGCCAATCTCTTTCTCCTTGATTTTATCCCCACAGTCACATTTGGTGAGAAGTACAGATTATGAGTCTCATCAAAAAACGATTTTCTCGACCCTCCTCTTACAGCTTTGTTAGTTCCAAATTTCTGCTCGCTCTCAATCCCCCTAATAACTTTTAGTCCATGCTCTTCAGGTGCGGGGAGACGTCAAGCTTCACAGGGACACAAGACAGCGTCAATTATTACAGATCTGCACATTTCGAAATCTACGATTTAGATAGGAGATGAAGGTTTCTGAAATGAATGATAGGAAGCATTCCCAAAATTTAAAATGAGGTTAATTTCTCTCTAACAATCTTGCCAATCAAGTAACTGTGACAAATAACTAAAAAACAAACTAACCTCATATTGTAAGATTTGAGGCTTTAACGGCGGTGACTATGAAGAAAGCAGTCTTCTGGGATTTGGCACCGTGCATATGTGGTGTTAACCGACGTTTCGGAGGAACGTATCGCCTCCATCTTCAGGGTAGAAGGCCACACAGGCCATGACCAACCAACATAACAACCCCCCCTTCAGCTTACGGGTTAGTAGTGCCCAGCCTTTAACCTTGCCTTTCTCTCCCCTACACAAAAACCATGCTTGTCCCAACTCCCCCCCTCCCACACTAGTGTTTTCACTTGTATATTTGCCCTTCCCCCCTTCCTTCTCTGCTCAAACATAGCTGTGTATATTTCCAACACAGTCTGCTTTTACCGGTTCTCACGGTCTCTTCGCTTGCAGATTATATTNAAGCTTTACCTAACCCCTCGCGGCAGATTCCATGGACGCACTGTTTGGCTCTCTGTACGCGAAACGTAGCGATCAGAGTAACATGAACTGCCTTCGCTCGCTCGGACACTGGGATCGTGGGTTCGAATCCCACTTAAGGCATAGATGTCTGTGTGTGCGTTTATTCTGTGCTTGTATTATCTTGTGTAGGTAGCGGCCTTGCGACGGGCTGATCCTCCGTCCAGAAAGTCCTACCGACTCTCTTAGGATTAAGAAGCTGAAGGGAAGCAAAGAGTTTCACGCATGCCCAGTGCTCCAAAGTGGGAGTAACAGCAAAGAAAGAGAGAGACAGAGATATTCAAGACGACAACTGAAAATCAGCCAGCGATTTCAAAAGAGATGTCTAGTAATTGTCATGCTGTACAATAAGTGACGTATTCGGAACTGCAGAAGGTGATAATTTATAGCTATTAAAGTGTCTAGCGCCACACGAATGGGTGGAAATTCTAGGGCAGTTAATGTGGCCGGCGGATTACTTTTATCCCTTTCTGCAGGGTGTATCACAACTCAATGGCAAAATTTCAGGAACGGACTCCTCATATAGAGAGAAGAAAAAAAAAGTTTATGACAACATGTGTATGGAAATGCATATAATTACAGAGTAGTAATTGTGTCTGCACGCCACTGAAAAGAACTGGCAGAGGAAAATTTATCACGAAGTAATCACAGGTGACGTCATGATTATCACAGAGCTGTTCTCCCAGTGAGAGGCCGACACACCGATAGAAAGCACTCATGTCGCCAATTCTTTTCAGTGGCGTGCAGATATAATTACTACTCTGTAAATATATGCATTTCCTGACCCATGTTGTCATATACTTTTTTTTCTTCTCTCTACATGAGCAGCCCGTTCCTGAAGTTTGGCCGTTGAGTTGTGATACACTCTGTATATCATCCTTCCAATATGATAGTTCATGAGCGGGGTCTCCATTTTCATTTGACCATACGAAACCTGTGCAGCTGACAAGAGTAGCAGAGCACTGATAAACGACCAATAGATTCTCGTTTTAACACATCGTGAACATATTTCCTGGAATTTTAAAAATATACAATCTTCCCTATATTGATAGCATGATTTATATATAGTAACACATGTTACACAAACTCTGCATTGGTTTAGCTCATTCAGTGACTTCCTATAAAACTGGAGACACAGCCGCTGTTTCTTTCGAGTTAACCTCAAAATAAACTGTACTGGAATAATTAAATCGTTTATTTATTATGACAATCTTATATATAAACCAATATATTCTGGTAGACCAAGTTCTATTATTTAAGAATGTGGCACCACTGAATTCCGGTTTATGTATTCAGTACGTGAAAAAGAACATAGGACTAGGCCTGCACAAATTCCCCATAAATCTAGCAGCCATCTCCAAAATGCAGGGAACAAAATAAAAACATAGAATACCTCTAATGAGAAATTACAGTTTTTACTGAGAGAATAATAGATGAAACACACATACAACTCTATAAGTGAGAGCCAGCAACTTCCACTCTCCGGTAAAACAATGGCGCCGTCGCAAGAATCGCAGATGAGGAAAACGCTTTAGAGTAGAGAAGAGCGAAGAAGAGTAGAGAAATTATGATATGACTAACAAATAAGTGGGATAGGATAAGTGAATAATGGTAAGAGGAGAGAAGACAATAAATTTGCAAAAGTGATAAATGAAACGAAAGAAAGAATGATTTTGCCCGTCGCCTTTAATGCATCATGAACTAGATACATAAAACAGGAATAACAGTTTAGTCTCCGTAATGAAAATGTTAGCATCACAATGTAATATGAAGCAATATGTAGTGACTGTCATATTCGAAGCGACTGTCGGCTATTCCGACTGAAATGTTCAGACGTCTTCACCCGTCCCTCCTGGCAAACGCCCGGACATTCCAACCAATTCCCAATTCATTATTGACCTATCTTCCTACCAAAAACAAAACAAACAAAATCCGTGGTTTTAGTCCGCAAGCGAATTACACCGACCGAATGACCGCCGCTTGTCGGCGAAGTTAGTGCCAACTTTAGCGGATAGAGGGTGTCGCGTGGTCAGCGAAACGAATCCCCACGGCCGTTAATTTCGGTTTCCTAGACCGGAGCCGCTATTTCCTTGAAATAGCTCCTTATTTATCCTCACGAGGCTGAGTGGACCCCGTCTTCCTACCACCCGGGGCTATATATTGAGAGACAGTAACTAACTAAGCTCATGGAGCTGAGTCCTTCTTGAGAAGTCGCCAACTGTCTAGATACTCAAGAACTTTCTAACAATTTATGGAACCTAAGATTCATTACCATGTTCACAATAGCTATA
>NW_019724586.1:326003-329537 GCF_002891405.2 Cryptotermes secundus | reverse complement strand
TCAGTTGCCATGCTATACACATCAAGTTTCAAACGTTTGTGCGGAGGGATTCACAGACACACAGAGAGCATGGTGATCTCATAAGGAAAGTGGACTACAATTTTTATTTTTATCTTACTCGTTATATTGAAAAGATGAATGTAGGCTTATGCGATCTTCATACTGTCTGTGTGTCTGTGAATCCCCTACCAATTAACTTTTGAATACACAAACGAATTATTATGACACTTCATACGTACATCGTGGCATCTGGGGCCATCTCAGCTGCATATTTCATGAATGCCTGCCGTCAGTCTGTGTGTCCTTCCTGTCATTGCAAGGCCAATGCTCGGTAAGGTGTATCCCTCCTTTCATTGTTACGTAAAGCAACGGCTTGGTAAACACGTTACCGCGGCAATGAATATGCGCAACAATAGAAGAATTGTTGGATGCGTGTATCTACGAATCTGCCTGTGTATACACCTATCGTAATTAGGCAAGAACTCTGTGAAGACGTTCCCGCGGCAACGAAGAATTGTTGGAAGGTGTCGTTTTGTATGCGGTCCGTGTAGGTGATTAGTTCTTCCTATAAACTGTTTCAAAATAAGAGAAGTAGGCTAAGAAATATAAGTTTGAGTCTTTTATTGCAAGCCTGTGGAATGGTTGGTAGAATTTGGATGAATGCCTCGCAACACAAAGTGGGGTATGTACAAGGAATTACGTGAGGATGTCATCTGGTCAAGGGGAGGGTTTGCTGAGAGGATCACACGTACACTGCCCGCAGGCTGTGTAAGGGTTGATTAGTCCTACAACACTAACATTGGTGCAAACATCGGGGGCCCTGCACAAACTGTCACAGGGAACCTGAGTTCTGCGGCCTCGTGATCATCTGACCTTACTACAAGTGTTTCTTTTACTCCATACTTCAGCAAGTAGTTCATTTAGTATTCGAAGTGGATAAAAATAGGATTTCTCGAAGTAGGAGAATGTCAAAGTGTCTGGTGTGACTTTCACAACCTCTTTTGTCTGCACGCTGACATTTTAAACTCATGCTCAGTATTATGCTTGCGGAGTTTAACGTATTAACTAATTAACTATCCAACTGACTGATTTATCTAGCTAGTTTACTAATCGACGACTGACTGGCCTAAAAGCTCAGTACAGCTAACTTGAAGTCTCCAGCAGCGGACCAAATTCTGAGCTACATAAACAGAGTACATTTCAACCCCCGCCCTAAAAGAGTAAAGCTATCCCTGTAACAGGCCGTGAAGGCCCATAAGGTTGTGAGACGTTGAGGGTCCCACATTATCTAGACAATCGGCTTAAAGATGGCGGCAAGGTTGTCAGCCTTACGCGCCGGCCGCGCTTTACTCCCCAGGAAAATTATTTAATTAATTCCTGGTACTCACTTCTGTTATAGGCTGAATCGACCCCAGGGCCACAGTGTGGCCAGAAGGATTAGGTAAATTAAAAAAAATACAATGACCTCAACGGGACTTGAATCAGCGACCTTCTCAAAATCCATTTCAGAGATGCCATATATCTACTAACCTTTACTAAAATTTATGGAAGACTTGTAACTTAGACGAAATTAGGCAATTAATAATTCAGGCATTGACGTAAATATATTTTAAGATATATTTGTATAACTAACTGGTAGGTTTCAAACATACAAAACAAGAATTTTATCATATAAGTTTAATGGTTTCTAGTGATGGTTTACACAAAGCTTTGATTGATATTTAAACCCTGTTCGTTATCCCAAAGGTTCTCGGACAGAACGTCTCAGAAACTGTATTCTGTTTATAGGTAAAATAAAGTAAATTTTTCCCTGTGCTTAATTAATTAATCACCATGCCATGGAGATACATGGCGAGTGGCGGTATGGCAACACCATTCTTGACTTCGGCACTACACTACAGCACACGCCCAGCCGTTTTACCTCAGCGGAGAGGTTTCCAGTATCAATCGAGAAGAAGGCTGGGTGGGCCTCAGAGTCGGTCTGGACGCTATAGAATAGAGAAAAATTTCTTGACCTTGCCAGGAATTGAACCCCTGTCGTCCAGCCCATAGGCGGTCGCTATATCGACTGATGTATCCCGGCTCCCTTTCTTTTATAGGTGACAAGATAAAGTAAGAATTTCTTCTCCGCTGGACCATTTTGCAGAGATAGTCTCCAACTATGGTCCTTGTCCGAAGCAAGAGTGAAAGAAATATTCATAGTTTTATGATTTACTTTGAAAGACTGTGTAACTTAATGCAGAGCTGCAGGAAGATAATAAGGGACTTTTGAAGTGCCACTTCCTAATTTCATGAATTACACAAATGCAACAGGACCTGAGAACTTAACGTATTACGAAAATCAGTTATTTTATGAGAATGAGCCGCGTAAGAATAGAATGCATTTCCAACATTTTTTAGACAGTCTCCGAAACCTTTCAGTTCATTCCATAGAAACACAACCGATCGCCCGAGAATATTTCGTTGGATGCGAAGACAACAGCTTTCAATCGTACCTTATATCTCGTGAAAATTCCATGGAGTACGTGCCAGTTGACGGCCGTCCCGAATGAAGGTCATCATCAGTCGATGTTCAGCCATTTTTTAAACGCTTATACCAGTCGTAAGTTTGTGCCTGGCCCAAACTGTTGTCACCAAAAGCTTTCTTCAAAATTTGGTGCGTTTTTGCAGCGGTTTTCCCAAGTTTGAAACAAAACTTTATACAGACACGCTGCTCTCTCAGGTCAGCCATTGCAAAACCGCAAACTCACGGAAACACAACAATGGAAATATATTCGCCAACAATAAACCCAACCACTCAACTCGACGCCGCTTGCTATATTGGTTCAAGAAGTGTGTGTGGGGAGACATCTAGCGGTATTTCGATGTACTCATAATCATTCGCGCGCAAAATTCAAATTTAGGGAACTTTTGGATTGCACCACATGTATTTCAGATGATCCGTCAATAAACTAAAAACAATACTATAAAAAAACTGTCTCTATTCTGGGATACTTCGCGCATACATATTAATATTTCTAATTAATACAATTAGATATAATTTTTACTGCAGCGGTGGTGAAAAGTTAACTGAATAAAGTTGATATAGATTGACATGGCCCTCAAGACAAAAATAAGAATCTTCACTGCTATGGAAACCTCAGTTTCACACATAATACAGTGTATACGCGCATATAATTTCCGTAACTAATGCCATGGAGATGAGTTCTTCCTGAGAAACCGACAGTCATGCAGCTACTCAAGAATTTCCCAACATTTATTGGAACCCGAAGGTTCATTACCGTTTTCAAAACAGCCCTCCACTGGCCCCTATCCTGATCCAGAACAATCCAGTCCATAGCACCCAATCTTATCTAACATCCATTTTAATATTATACTTCCACCTACCAGTAGGTCTTCCTAGTGTTCACTTTCCTTCTGGTTTTACCAAAAAATCCTATACGCATTACTATTCTCCCTCACGCTTGCTGCATGCCCTGCATAAATGTATGGAATCTATAATTACTAAAAATACGTCATGTTTACTATTGCAGA
>NW_019724586.1:284141-325031 GCF_002891405.2 Cryptotermes secundus | reverse complement strand
GAACTTTCTTCCTTCGCTCGGATCCTGGACGCGTGGGTTCAAATCCCACTCAAGGCATGGATGTTTGGTGTATCTATGCGTTTATTCTGTGTTGTTCTGTTACTGCAAAGCGTGTGTTATCGCGTCGCGCTGAGTTCACGATTCTCAACACGGCCTTGCGACGGGCTCATCACTCGTGCAAGGAGTCCTACCTTCTGTGAAAAATGATCTCGGAACTGAATAAGAGGTCTGGCCCCTGAATGACCTGGGAGAGCCATTGGGGGGGGGGATACACACCTAGAACTCCCAAGACGCTTCTACCTTCGAGATATTTCTCCCGGAACTTATGCAATTTACATTTCACTCATTCGTCTCACATGTTATCATGTCACCCATACGTCTCAATTTCGGCATTATAACCATGTCAGGCGAGACGCATACAATATGCAGCTCCTAATTATATTAGCATCTCCAGTTTTTTCTTACTTCACATTTTATAGGTCTAAATATCTTCTTCAGCACCTTGTTTAAAATGAGGAAATAAAATGCATAAAATGAAGCTGAAAAAAATACGTGAAGCCAAAACAGCATTTGTAACTTTGCCATTATATTATATAGAAAGAGATCGATGGAATAAATTGTACAAATATTTAATATAAATGTACAAGTTTTCAAGATACAACACTGCGATCAAGTAATTTGTTACAATTTTTATGAAAACATGAAAATATTCTTGTTAATACAACGGATTTACGAAGATATAACGTTTTTCGGCTGAGATTAGACCGTGACTTCCGGCTGTGCTGGAAGCAACTGGGCCTGTCACGAACTCGCTTTAGGGGTGTTGCATGCTTATAAGAATTAAGATCGGATTTTGTCGTCACTGCATAAAATGCAAATGTAAGACGGGTACAGCGAAGAGAAACAGGAAGCGATGCATGTGAGTTCGGCCGGTAATCCCACTGCACACAGGAAAGTAGGGGTGAAATGACGTTAAGGAGCGGCTTGAGGTCTCACTACACGAACACAAATGTGTACGGATTAAGTGTCAAAGTGAGTCTTGTTTACGTTCGGCCTGTCGTCTCAGTATAAGCAAACAAATACACATGGCTGTAGTGTCGAAGAGTGATATGTTCACAATCGTCTTGAAGTTTCACTACAAGAACACAAATTCATATGTATGAAGCAGCGAAGAGTGACATGTTCAAAATAGGCTTTAAGTCTCACTATATGAAGACAAATATATATGGCGAAGTGTCAAAAATTGACATCTTAACAATCAGTCTGAATTTTCATTACAAGAACATAAATTCATATGGGTGAGGCGTCAAGGAGCGATAGGTTACCATCGACTTGAAGACTCACTACAAGAAAACAAAGTCCGTGGCTTATAGTTTGCAAGCGAACTATACCGAACGAGCGACTGCCGCTTGTCGGCGAAGTTGGTGCCAACTTTTGCGGATAGACGGTGTCGCGTGGTGAGCGCAACGGATTCCCACGGCCGTTAATCTCGGTTTTCTAGACCGCAGCCGCTATTTTTCCATTCAAGTAGCTCCTCAGTTATCCTCACGAGGCTGAGCAAATCCAAATCCAGACCAAATCCTTCACAGAAAATATGGTAGCGCCGGGAATCGAAACCGGACCTCTGGATCTGTAACCAGGAACTCTGACCACGGCGGTCTGAAGGATCACTATAAGAACACAAATTCGCGTGGGTGAAGCGACAAGTTACGTGTTCAAGGCTGGCTTGTAGCCACGTTACATGAAGACAAATACACATGGATGTTGTGGCAAAGAGTGACGCGTTTACGGCTGGCTTGTAGTCACGCTACATGAAGACAAATACACATGGCTGTTGTGGCAAAGAGTGACGCGTTTACGGCTGGCTTGTAGTCACGCTACATGAAGACAAATACACATGGCTGTTGTGGCAAAGAGTGACGCGTTTACGGCTGGCTTGTAGTCACGCTACATGAAGACAAATACACATGGCTGTTGTGGCAAAGAGTGACGCGTTTACGGCTGGCTTGTAGTCACGCTACATGAAGACAAATACACATGGCTGTTGTGGCAAAGAGTGACGCGTTTACGGCTGGCTTGTAGTCACGCTACATGAAGACAAATACACATGGCTGTTGTGGCAAAGAGTGACGCGTTTACGGCTGGCTTGTAGTCACGCTACATGAAGACAAATACACATGGCTGTTGTGGCAAAGAGTGACGCGTTTACGGCTGGCTTGTAGTCACGCTACATGAAGACAAATACACATGGCTGTTGTGGCAAAGAGTGACGCGTTTACGGCTGGCTTGTAGTCACGCTACATGAAGACAAATACACATGGCTGTTGTGGCAAAGAGTGACGCGTTTACGGCTGGCTTGTAGTCACGCTACATGAAGACAAATACACATGGCTGTTGTGGCAAAGAGTGACGTGTTTAGGGCAGGCTTGTAGTCACGCTTCATGAAGACAAATACACATGGATGTCGTGGCAAAGAGGCGTGTTTACGGCTGGCTTGTAGTCACGCTACATGAAGACAAATACACATGGATGTTGTGGCAAAGAGTGACGTGTTTACGGCTGGCTTGTAGTCACGCTACATTAAGACAAATACACATGGATGTTGTTGCAAAGAGTGACGTGTTTACGATAGGCTTCTAGTCTAACTATACGAAGACAAATTAATACGCGTGATGTGGTGAAGAATGGCGCGTTTAAGATTGGCTTGTTGTGTCAGTATATACAAGACAATTATATATGGGTGAAGCGGAAGGGAGTGATATGTTTAAGGCAAGCCATGGAGTGACTCCTCGTGCAACACAGAGCTGGTAGCAGTATGTGTGGATATTATTGATTCCGACCAGAGCTCGCGACCCTCATCCCAGTGTTCCACTTTGGGCTGAAATATGGCGCTTTCCCCTTCATTCCTTCCCCGCCTCCCTGCGCCTCAGTGTTTCTCTCAAAGCACCTTAAACCCCCAGGCTACCCCGAAAACCAAACCCCTATAAATCCGGCCACTGGCCCATTCGGCTCGGACTATTTCATCTCAAACTCGACATTGAACCACGTGATTGAGTGACAGCTGATTTGTAAGGATAGGATTAGCAACAGAAACATATTTTTTATCTTCGATCATAGAAATTTCATTCAATACGCACCTACCTAAGGGAGGTTTTGAGAGCAGTTGCACGGCTTCATATCAGCGAGAAAGAGTGATTAAAACACGCGTTTCGCTTGATTTAAGGGTTATTTAGGCTGGAATACACTATATAACTTTATTTTCAGAGGTCCAATATTTGTTAACTGAGCGGGGTATATCATTCTATGTGGGTTAGAAAACGGTTTTCACTTCCTCGGGAAAGATTATATCTGTTCCCTAAATTTGCTCTTTCCTTGTTCTGATAAAAATGAAATACCTTTCCGGGGGATTAGTTGATTCGAATGCAGATACTTATATTAAGTTCCATCTTGAAAAAGGAAGAAGGAAGTAGCATACACTTAAAATTCCTGGGTTAATATATTCTCTTTCCATTCCATTACGTCATAATACAGTCTCCAATAAAATATCTCTAATTCAAACATACAATAAATGTAGTAACAAAATTCGTGTCAACGGTGTTGGTTTTGATAAAAACATACTTAAGTCATGTAGCTGGTTAGTGTAGGGGTAATATTTCTGAATATTCCTGGTACTCATTTCTGCTAGAGGCCACAATGCGGCTGGAAGGGTTACGTCAGTTGAAAAAAAAGTCCAATGACCTAATCGGGACTTAAACCCGTGACTTTCCGGCTTGTAGCATAGTGCCTCAACCAATTACGCTACCGTGGGATAAAAAATAGCCCATATGTTCCACTTTTGGTTAAAATCAGGCACATGATGACGTACTCCTGACGCCAGCAAAACATGTTGAATGCTTATCGGGGCGAAAGTTGTTTCAGGCAAGGAGTATAGAAAACCGAATCAGAGGCGATATGCGCAGTACACTCCTCCATAAACCTTGCTGTTTTCGAGACAACTGATCACGTCGGACGATCTCCGCACATTTCCGAACTTCTGCATTGTGTTCCGAACACATAGAAAGAAAATGTGCTTCAACTACGTCCGAAACGAACTGCAATTAGAAAGAAGGATAAGAAAACACGAAGAAAGCCGTCTTCTGGGATGTGGCGCCGTGTAGGTATTCTGTTAGCCGATGTTTTGGAGGAACGTATTGCCTCCATCTTCAGGGTAGAAGAAAAAAGAAAATCCTCAAGCGAGGAACCAGCGTGAGCAGGTGCACCTTCATTTGTTTGCAGTTAGCTCTGATATAATTTTCTTCTAGTACTGGAATAACAAGGAACAGTGAGAGCTAAATATTCGTTCTTTATCTTTTAAGTATTTAGTTTTGACTTCTCGGTAATCCGAATATGTGTGAACAAACACTGAACAGTTGCACGTGACTTTAAAATTTGTTTCATTATAACGGAAGACTTAGTCTCAACTGTGCGGGTTATCTAAAACAAGGAAACTCCGGAATCAGACAATATCAATTTCCTCCAGTGCATTAATTTAATTTTTGTTTTATTATAAATAACTCGGCTATGATATCCTATTATTCACTTATAAATAATTAATACTGATGGACGCGTCTGTTGCATGTACATTTTAAATTTTATAATCCTGTTACGTATACGGAAGAAATGTTCTGATTCATATAAAAAGCTCATCAAATGCAAATCTCTGACCGTTTTTCTAAGCATCCATCCAGTACCTGAAAATACTTCACAACGTCACGTGTACAATATTCCAAGCGCCAGAAGTTTGCAAGACATTCCTACCAATATAATTGACGCCACAACCTTTTCTGATACTATTTCCATTTAGCGCTTATCTTTGATGATTTGACTCCATTTTAAAATACTTTCTACTGCCCTTTAACGATTCAATACCTTGTAAACGATATATAAGAATTCAGTTCGTACCTCACAGGAAACATATTACGTCTCCTCTGCATACCTCAATCGGTTAATGTTGTTAGGGAAACAAAATGTTGTGCTTTAACCGAAACACACGTCATGAAAATGCGTGGCATATATTTTAAAGAAACAACCAACATGAAATATTTGTTCGAACTGAGAAAGGCTGAACAGGATCACTGCTGAAGAAGAAAGGCGCGTTCCTCAGTATGACCTTGAAACAAAGCGGCAGAGCATCAAATGGAAATCTCCAGGGTCATCGCGCCTCAAGGAAGCTCGATGTCCAAATCAAAGACCATGAGAATATTGATGTGCTTCATTGACTGAATGCGGACAGTGTATCGAGAGCCTGTCCTACCTGACCGAACAGTCAACCAGAAGCTTTGTCTTCAAGTTTAGGCAGTCTGAGATAGATTTTTTGTGAGGGCAAAATTGTTCCCGGAAAGAGCATCTTACATCATGAAAACTCGCCCTTGCACACAGCGGTTCCCGTCAA
The DNA here is from genome assembly GCF_002891405.2 of Cryptotermes secundus. Taxonomy (NCBI): domain Eukaryota; kingdom Metazoa; phylum Arthropoda; class Insecta; order Blattodea; family Kalotermitidae; genus Cryptotermes; species Cryptotermes secundus. Next base: position 319,600 of record NW_019724586.1, on the reverse strand, counting down.
GGATTTTTTGGCGAAAAGATCGATTGTGATTCTAGAATTGCCCTAATATTCAACAGGTCTCGCTCCGTCTGATTTCTTCCTTTTCCCTACCACGAAGGACGACCTTCCAAGTAACAGCTAGAAATATTTCTTGAAATTCTTCAACGGTTGGAAAGAACTCTGTTCCATGTACAGGTTCGGAAAAGAACTCCTTTGAAGTAGACCACTGCAGTTCAGTATATTTAATAAAGTTTTGCCTTTGAACACAGACTTGTTATTTGTCAGATCCTGTAAACATGTTTGGATACAGCCTACATCTTACCGTGTCTCTCTGACCCACATTAAATACCTTTAGCCGAGAGAGGTTTTTGTGTGGGCTGATCATAGTGGCCGGGTGCTCTAAGGCATGAACTGTCCTCGCTCGCTAGAACGCTGGGGTCGTAGGTTCGAATCCCACTCTAAGCATGGATGTGTGTGTGCGTTTATTCTGTTTGTGTTGTTCTGTGTGTAGGTAGCGGGCTTGCGACGGGATGTTCACGCGTCCAAGGAGTTTTACTGTGTATAGGATTAAGAAACTGAAAAAACGGCCAAGATCCAACAAAAGGGCTACGGAGCCATAGAGAGAGAGAGAGAGAAGTTTTCAAGGTGCCATACTAATCACATGTAGGGATGCAGATGTTAGTAACTAACTTCATCCCTGTAGGAATGTTGAGGAGTTAGCGCTCATCCACTTGGCCTGGTAAGTTGTAGTTAGCCTTTAGCAAGCGGCCGAGCGAAACATATTCCTTTTGAATGTCAACCGAATGCACAGTCGTTCCAATGTCAAAGGGCCGAAAAGGCCTGCTGGTATAGACGTAATGCTCCACGAACTACTAACCAAGGCACTAGATGGACGTGAGTGGAGAGCTTGATGCTCCGGGGAATTTAAGCCGCGGTAAGAAGCCTAAGTATCTACTATATAGGAAGTTGGGTTTGCTATACAGTCAGTCTAGACATGGTCGTAAATAAGCATTCTGCCCTCGCTGGATATCAGGCCCCCACCGACCAGCCCCTCAGCCTGTCACTAAGGTAACCGAGTTCTTCGAAGTGTGTTTCTGTATTCTCGATACTGACAGAGTCGTTATGTAGCCAATCGAGGTGTCTTATTACGTAACTTGCATTTCTTACTAGAATGAAATGACTATATTTCTAGAGAGTTATTGCTTCATATTATAAGATTTTTGGACATTACTTCTGATTTGCCTAACACAGATTACTTTACGGTGCTACTTACATATATCCAATACGTTTTTATTCTAGGACTCTAACTTCAAAACCATATACGAGTTTTTTTCTTCGGAACGTTTGCTGATCACTTTTCGTCTATCTCTTATACAATTCATTTTCTCGACGACTTATAAGCCAAGTTGCGATCTGACACATGCGCAGTGTGTCTAGACAGATCAAACAACTACAGGAGGTCACACGTTAATCCTTTGTAACGCTGGGGGCTTTCCCTCTCTAGACACTTTGATCTTTGTATGATTAATGGCCTGCCGGTTCTCTTGAAAACATCTTATTTTTCTTCGTCTGGCACGTGAAACTTTCTTTATAAAGGGAAGTCTTGAAATGATCTTGTACGAAACTGATAGCCCTTTTCATGTTGATTCCTTTCCCAAGATTTGGGATTTTACATAATTATATACCAACTTATAAATTTAATTTGCAGAAACCTTGGTTGCAGAACGCGTCTATTACCTCTGAGGTCACTATTTTAGGCAAAAGGAGTCCTGATTCAAAGCGACGTAACTCGTGTAACGTCCTCATGTTATATATACACTCAAATTATATTACGAACTTATAGTATATTCAGATAACTTTTTTTGCTCACTGAATCAGTATACGAGTATGTACTGGTGTCCCAGGAGGAAAGGTCAGTATTCTGTGAGGTCATATTATCGGTCGTTCTGAGCAAAACTTGTATATGTACATGTGTCAAATATTCCGAAAGGTTTCCGAGATACAGCCATTTCACTGTACAGTTCAAAAATTGTTGATAAGAAAAAGATATTACCTACTGTTTCTAATACCGGTATTTATTTTTCAAGAGACAATGTTGGTACAGTTTACCTGGTACAATATATTTTTTTAAAATTCCACCGTTAACATGAATGCACTTTGGGACTCGTGTGAGAACATGACGTGTTGCTCATCTATACAGCTTACAGTGAAGATCTATTTCGGAAACTGTTCGGAATATGACACATACACACAAAAAAGGTAAAGCTGTCCCTCTAACAGGCCATGAAGGTCCATAGGGTTGTGAGACGCTGAGAGTCCCATATTACCTAGACAATCGGCATACAGATGGCGGTATGGTTGTTAGCCTTATATACCGGCCGCCCTATAACCCCCAGGAAGATTCCTGGTACTCATTTCTGTTAGAGGCTGAGTCGACACCAGGGCAATAGTGCGGCTGGAAGGATTAGGTCAATTGAAAAAATTCACCTAATCGGAACTCAAACCCGCGACTTTCCGTTTCGTAGCATAGTGCCTCAACCAACTACGCTACCGCGTGCCCCCGTACATATATACACAAAATTATATCTGAATCAGAAGATTCACTAACACTTGTACAGCAGGGAGGGAAACTGCATCAACTGAAACGTCTCGTGAAGCCCTTACTCTTCATCATGAAAAATTTTCTTAAGTTTTGCAATTCCATTTTGTAGGATTAGGAAGATTAGAATAAGAATTCAATTATACATTCATTTTTAACAGACTACGTAACCAACTACGCCCCCGAAAGTGAATACAAATTAATATTTAGCAATCTACATATTAAATAAAACAAATGAGAACTGAAAAGATGAAGTTTAAAATGAAGACGGTTAATATGGAAAGTGAATTTATTTTATAAATACAATTTTATGGCAATCTGGCAAAACTGAACAACTGCATCGTGATGCAAATGTGGCGCATGTAAATACTGAGACATCACAGCTAATGCCTACTGACGAACGGCAACAGCAGACGCTAACAATTCACTCAAGCAGGAGATATGTAGCTTATGTCAGAATCGATTCATATTTTAACACATCCGATGGCCGTTTTAATCAGATAACTCGGCCTCTTTACTGGTATACATCGGAATATTACACCCTGAATGAAACTGATGTACATTTCATGGTTTTTTCATGAGAAGTTGAAAGTTGCTTAGCTGGTCAAGAAATTCAGTACTGTTATGGGAACTGAAGATGTATCACTTTCTATATAAAAGCCCATCGCCGAATCATATTCTGTTTATTCACTGTAGTGTACGTTTTCACATCATGAATTCAGTTCAACAGTGAATTCGTATCAAGTTAAGATTGCCACATTTGGGCATTTTCTTTTTCATGTTTTAAAACCAAAGTGTTGTATTTTGATTTAATTTATCCCATGCATGCTACATGGTCAACAATGGCCGTACAACAGCCCAAGCGGTTAGTCCCTGACTTCCCACCATGGCGGCCCGGGTTTGTTCCCATGTCAGATGATGTGACTTGTGCAGGGTTTTCCCCGATGACTTCGATATCCCCTGGCAAATTTCACTCCGCTAACTGCTCCACCTAATTATTCATCCCTTAATCGACGTTGCATAGCCTAGACGTTGATATCGCCACTAAATAACAAAAGCTACACGATCCATCCGCCTTACCATTATGTGTTAAGATGAGACGTGTGAATTGTGAAGTTCTTCGGTATGGAATCTATTCAGAGCGTCGCAACACAATAATGAGTTGATGAACAATGTTTTAAACCGTTTTCACATATGAAAATTACGAAGGAGAGATACTGTACGTTAAGTGCCTGCGTATAGCCTGCTCCTACTTCAAGGATCCTTCCATACGGCAAAGTCATGTTCTGAGCCTCCTTCACATGAAAAGCCCAGAAAGTCAAAGTCGTGACAGCTAAAGAGAAACAAGCTACAATGTTACATATTTACATGATACACACACATATATAAGTTGTACGGTAATAAGTGAACGGGGATGGCTTAGTCGGTATAGCGATGGGCTACGGGGTTCGGTTTCCGGCAGAGGCAAGAAACTTCTTTTATACACAGTGTCTAGGCCAACTTTTAGGCCCACCCAGCCTCCTACCCAATGGGTACCGGGAGCTATTTTCCCTGGAGTGAAGCTGACTACTCACATACTTCTTGAGTCGAGGTCAAGAAGGGTTGAACTGTACTCCACTTCCCATAAAGCTTCATGGCGAGGTGCTTAATTAAGCACGGGGACAACTTTACCTTATACAAGAGAAAGAATCCTTAGTATGTAATGTTCACTGCTCATTAGAGAGCAATGGTATTAAGTTTTTGAAGCACACAAAGTCTGCCTTCTTCGCAGTAGCACATACTTTCATCAGAACACTACTTCTGCTCCATTGACTTTAGAATACAAAGGAAAGTAACAACTCTGAAAGTGAGCGGCAATAGCAGACGCGGGAAGAAAAAGAATTTCGAGGAAACCATACAAAAGATTACATGGAGATTTTCACTTTTTGGAGACGCCACAAACTGGCTTCGGCAAAAAGTTAGATAGATAACGGAGCGGTTGGGAACTTTGCAATCAATGTAAAAAGGGAACATTCTTTCTTCCATTGTACAGTTTTTTGTACCACCGAAAGGCAGCAGAAGAATAATCGAGTGCCGAAGCTTCTTCAAGTTGTCCGATGTTGGAGACTCTACTTCTCTTTAAAGGCAGTGGCGTTAGATATAACATTCGTTACAGAACATTTCAAATAACGATAAAATGATACAGATAATATTGTAAAGTGTATAGCTAGGCAAAGGCACGATAAATATTTCGTCGCGTAAGCGCGCTCAACAACAGGACGGGTATTTATAGCTCGTTTTTAGGCAACAGTCAGCGCGCAAATGGGCTGACGAGATGGCCTTCACGTGACTTGCTTTCTATGGAGTCCGTGCCGCGACCGTTGCTGTCCAATGGTCGGTGAAAGCGTTACAAAAAGACGGGCTGTGTTTTCTATGGAGTCCGTACCGCGACCGTTGCTATGCAATGGTTCGGTGAAAGAGTTACAAGACAGGCTGTTTTTCGTGTGGTCCGTGCCGAAGGCTTATAAGAGAAGTGAATTCAGCGTATTAATTCAGCCGTAAGGTGGAGGAGCTGAGAAGAGGACTAAGAAATCGACCTGTGAAGTGTGACTGGAAGGCTTCATTCATGTGTGTAATCCACTGAGACTGTGAGAGTTTCTGTATTGAGATCCGTTGCTAGGAGACGACTAGTGAAGACGGAGAATCCTAGCGCGTGTGCGACGGTGAACTGTAAATTGTGTAAATCAGTGATAGCGCTTTATTTGACTGTAATTAAGTGAGGTTATAATCAAGGTGCTATTAAATCCAATCATCCAAACTAGAACCCGTCATTCTCGTCACGCGTACCATCTTGATGGTAAAAAGGTGCAGCGGTTTCTGATAGCGTGGGCTCAGGCTGAAGCCCAGGACATTCAAAATTAGATTAGTCACAGGCAACTTTGCAACAGAGACAATATTTTTAGAGCAAGCTATATTGGTTTTCCTTTGATGTGTCACAAATCCACCATATTCATCTCGCACAGCCCATGACGTGCGGAAAAGGCCTGACCAGTAAGCACATAGCCACGAGTTTGTAATCAGGTTCTGCTTCAGTTCTGAACCATTAAATCGTTGAAGGCAACTTTAACCCTTCCATGTTTACTGAGAAATCATATTTCCCAAATTAATGAGATCCATACTGGGAAAATTTTAATTTCAGATTATTTCGCGTTAAAGTCGGTGAAAATCTTCTTATTTAAATTTCTGAAAATAATTGTTTGGGGAACATGCAAGTCTACTCAATATCACACTATGTCCCCTTCCAACGGAAAGGTGGGGGGGAGGAATTTGCCTACTCGAAAGGAGCTGACTGCTATATCGGTGACAGCACAGGCGGGCGACAAGTGTGACATTAAGAAATGATGTGGCAGGAAAAGTGTGTCTCAAACAAATTCGAAGGACTTAGGACCAAAACAGACTGCGTGAGACTTGAGCTTTCCGAGATGAAAATATATTAACTTGAAAGCATGAAAATATTTTCCGAAGAATACAGACACAATATAGTCGCAGTTAGTGAGGGCATCCTTACAAAAACAATAAATCATGTCAGCAGGTTTCTAACTCAAATCAATAGTCCAAGAAGTTTTATGTCATTCTTCGTATCGCATCAGCAACGAAAGAATCTTCCGTGTCACCATTGGAAAACAACAATATGGCGACACAGCGTGTCAAAATGAAAATCTGTTTCTGCTTCAGTCACTTCATACAGGGTTCCCCAAAACGTTCCACAATTTTCTCCTCTCAGAACGATTGTATATGTCCTTCATTAATCGCCAATCATGTCGTGTCATTCGAAGGTGCATAACCCCTGCAGTTGAGACAGTGTCACCAAACAAGCCAGGGATAAACAAATAAATAAGTAAAATTTTATGGGTTCCTATACATTTGTATGCGTGGTCACTTTAAGGTAAAATGGTCCCTGTGCTTAATTACTAAGCACCACGTCATTAAGACGCATGGGGGAGTGGCGGTATAACCTCGGAACTAGACGGACGTGAGTGGTCAGCTTCACGCCCCTGCCGCTTTACACCCGAGTAAAGAGTCCCCGATACCCACTGAGTGGGAGTCTGGGGGCCCCAGAGCCTGTCTGGACGCTGTGGAGAAGAGAAAAATCTTACACTGCCCGGAATTGAACCCGAGCCATCCAGTCCGTAGTCCGACTCTTGCGGGGTCAGTGTATGTTGCAAATAATTTTGTACGTGTTATTTTCCGCTCTCATTATGACCTTTTCCGACATTTCCATACTAAATTACTTGGTTTCTGCGAAACGGTAACAGTTGCTACAGCCGCAGCGGGTAAACATTTGATACGGAAGTATCTAGAACACCTGTTACAAAACTGTGTACAGTGTGGTTCATGCATCTTTCAGAATGAAAAAATAATAAAATAATCTATAAAACGAAAATCCGTCAGCTCCTCCAAAGGTCTCGGGAAAATAGATGAAAAACCATTATTACATTATTAAAGTAAAATTCTAAAAAAAAAGCGTATTCGTGTTTATATTGTGTATTCATAGCTTCCGAAAACGTGCGGCACAGGGGTTCGGATTCCGAGTGCAGGTAGAGGCAAGGTTTCTCCCCTCTTCACGCCGTACATACCTGTTCTGAGGCCCACCCAGCCTCCTATCCAATGGATACCGTGGGCTCTTTCCCCGGGGGAAAGTGGCCGAAGCGTGAAGCTGACCACTCCAATTAATGCCTAAGTCAAGAATACGTGGAGCTATAAATCCACTCCCCCATGCGCCTCCATGACTTATTACTAAATTAGTTAAGCACAAGGAAAATTTTATGCCCCTTCATGGCTTTGAAGGATAATACAGCGTGATTCAGAAAGATGGACACAATTTCAATTGGCTATATTTCCTGAGCTGTATGTTGCATTTGAATTCTGTAAAGTACATTTGAAAGAGGATGTTATAAAGTTTCTAGTACTACCGCTAGTGCCCTCCATCACTGTGTCAGTTGTAAGTGAGATGCCTACAATGTAACACAAGATTTTTTGCATTCGTGAGTTCAGTAAAAGTGAGTCTGCGACTGCGGTGCAGTGTGCATTTCGTCGTAAGTTTAACATCAAACCTCCAACGAGGAAGAACATGTATCGTTGGAATAAACAATTTGATTAAACTGGCTCTCTGTGTAAGGGTAAAATCCCGGGCCGATCGCGTGTATCGGAGGAGGACGTGGAGTGCATTCGAGTGAACTTTGAGCGCAGCACAATGAAGTCAACCCGTAGTGCTAGTAGAGAACTTGGACTATCGCAAACAACTGTCTGGCATGTACCACCTCTTCCCACAAATCTGAATGACCTAAGAAACCGTATCACAGCTGCGGTGAACTCAGTGACGTAAGATATTTGTCATCGAGTGTAGGATGAATTCAGCTACCGTCTAGAGGTTATCCGTGCAGCCGGAGGGGGGGCACATTGAACATCTATAAATTTCCATGTATGTATAATCAATTGTAATTTACAGAATTCAAATGCAACATATAATTTAGGAAATATAGCGAATTGATATTGTGTCCATCTTTCTGAATCACCCTGTACTCGTATAAGCTATACGGTATGACGTAATTAGTCCTTAAACCTGCGTCTCAAAGAAAAGGGAACAATTTCATTTCAGCCATGACTATGAAAGCCATGCTTCAAGCAACGTGGAACGAGGTCGACTATCGTCTGGATATTTGTCGTGTCACCAGGGGAGCCCACATTGAAATTTATTGAGAAATTTATATACTTAGAAAAAACTTTGTTTCCTTTTGTAATGGTGTAACCCATACATGTGTATAACAAATGCTTTCTGAGATATAATTATTTTATTTTGGATACCTCTCATCCGGACATTCTGTATTTATAACCACCTGTCAAATTAGAGGGCGTAACATACAGGTATTCGCCGTCGAGAAAACATCGGTCCTCATAGATTTTAAAACAATTTCCAGTTCTGGTTCGATATATAAAATTTAATTTATAACAATCTTTACAATCTGACAAGGAATTAAAGACTGGAAACTCAAACGAATCTTTAAAACTCCGTAATACATTAGCTCTAATAAAATACATATAAAAATATAATTATTGCAACTATAATCTGTTACCAAAAAAATCAAAACCACCAGCTCTGCTATCCGTCCGTCCGTTCGTCTGTCCATCCATCCATCCGTCCGTCCATCTATCCATCCGACAGTCTGTCCGTCCGTCCGTCCATCCATCCGTTTGTTCCTGTTTCTCCCACTTGCAGCATAGGGAAGAAACGGTTTGTTTCACTTCTGTTTCTTAATTTTAGACAGTCGGTAGGACTCCTTGGACGGGGGATGAGCCCGTCGCAAGGCGGCTACCTGCACAAGACAACACGAACACTGAATAAACGCTGACACACTTCCATGACTTGAGTGAGATTCTAATCCAAGATCCCAGTGTTCAAGATGGCGAAGACAATTCATGCCTTAGACTGCACAGCCACTGTGACTGGCACCAGCTCTGCACTAAACGCGATTTCTTGTGCTTGTAACATAAAAGTTTGTAACATTTGGAATCCAGCTAAAAAAAATGGCAAAACACGTCAGAGGTAAATGTGAGCTCCAATGCATGCCATTTAACGCCCTATTTTTTAATTCGCTTATGGGGGGGGGGAGTCCAACTGGGTCCACCAGGCACGGCGGCCACTGATTGGCCTATTGTAGCCTGCTCCTGGTGATTGTGATGATAGAGAATTTGGTGGAATGAATATTGACAGGAGAAACCGAAGTACTCGGAGAAAACCCGCCCCAGTGCCACATTCTCCGCCACAAATCCCACTTAACCAGACCAGGTATCGAACCCGGGCAGCCGCGGTGGAAGTAAGCGACTAACCGCTTGAGCTATGGCGCGGCCTAACGCCCGTTAATTATCAGGAAATGAACTATATCATTTGTAAACTCGGGTTTCTCTTTCTGAGAGTCAAAGCGAGATTTGTCAAAATCTGACTGCGAAATTTTCACTTACATTCTGAAATTCAAAACCAACACAGCTCAAAAATCTTTCATTTTCAAGGTAGGTAAGCGTCCACAAAATACTGGGTATTACTAATATGTAGTCTATAGGACAAATCGTCATAAAAAGTGTATACAGGTAGGATGAGACAGAGAGCGCTGTAGCTCACGAATCACACCGACCGTCATGGTCGGGCGGTTGGCACTCAAGTTTTAAGATCTGAAGATTCCGGCCTAGGGGCCGGATATTTGTTTCTTTTGTTCTGTTTATACCCCAAGGAGAAAACCGTGATAGTGTCGTACAGGGTGGGGCGCAGAAACTTCCCATTTTGAAGGCGAATAAAAGAAAAATCATTGCTGACAGACAAAATTTATGTTTAGCTAGTGAAAGAACATACTTTAAAGTTTTAAATCATGTAGTTTTAAACAAAATATCTTGAAGGTGGTCGCCATCGTTCCCTATGCACTGATGCAACCGTTTTCTGAAGTTTCCCTCTGCACGTTCCAACATGTGCACCGGAATTTGGGCTACTTCCTGCCGAATAACATTCTTCAGCTGAAGCAGGTTTGTGGGGCGATGTTTCAAAACCTCTGCCTTGAGGTATCTCAATAAAAAAATCAGAGGGCGTTAGATCAGGTGAGTGCGCTGCCCACGGGATGTCACCTCGAAGCGAGATGAGCCGTCCGGGGAAATTTGCCCTCAAAACTGTCATCGAAGCTCGGGCTGCGTGGGCCGTGGCACCATCCTGTTGGATCCAGACATTTCCTAGATGCATTTCTTCAAGAGCTGGTTCGAAAAAGATCTCAAAATCGATTGTCGAACTGCCTCCACATTTTCTGGCGTCGTAACGGTCCGGTGTCGTCCTGATGAGTTTTTCACCATACTCCCGGTTGTCCTAAAGTTCTCTACCCACAAAACAATCGATTTCCGGTCGGGAACCGGACCTCTGGGCTTAATTCCGAAGTCCGTATGGAACGCACGCTGCACCGTTACGTAGGAAAAATAGGCTTCGACAACAAACGCACGCTGCTCACTCGTCCTCCTCATGTTTCCTACTGAGGGGTATTAGACAGAAACTTCCGCGACTGCTGCATTCACCGAGCCTATCCCCACTTTTCTGCGACCTCCCCTCCCTTCACAGTGCGTCTTCACAAAAAGGAAGTTTCTGCGCCCCACCCTGTACTTTTCAATGGATCGCGACCATATCCTGCCGTTTCCAATGCCAATTTAAGTTTGAGATTTAGCCTGCCAGTCACCGAAATAAAACCCATTAGGCTAGAATGCATCCTAATAATTGTCCCAGCAATAGTGTGCAGTATTTGTACAGAGCATGAACTACAGAAGCAGAGAAACAGCCGTTACTCCATAATGGCCTGTACACACGCAGCAAAGGAACGCGTCATATACTCTGTGACGTCACGCAATAATAGAAGTGATGTTGCAAGCTTCTTTCTCGTTGGTCTGTATCATGCTCGTTGGTACGCAAACGTGCGGTAAACATATCTCTGTAGCGATGAATCAACACGCAGCAATAGAGGGAACAGTGTTTTCTATTGGTCCGTGCCCAGAGGTTATAAGCGGGAAAAAATTTAGAGCGTAGTTCAGTTGTGAGTTATTTGCCAGCCGGCAAGGACGTCAGAACGATAGATGAAGAATCCCCATCGGTAGGTTCCGTTACCAGGAAACGACTAGTGAACAGTGTAACAAAGTGAGAAACTTAGTGTGTTTGCAGAGGCGAACTGTAAAGTGTGTAGATCAGAGATTGCGCTGTATTACTTGTAGTTACGAGTGGAATGTATAAGGTGTCAATGAATCCAATCACCCAATCCAAATCCCGTCTATAAGTCACGCAACTCCCAAATCGTGACGTTACTAATGAAGTGCCTACTACAGGTAACCTCTGCATCACTAAGGCTAATTTCAAGGGCCGCGCCATAGCTCAAGCGGTTAGTCGCTGGCTTCCGCCGCGGCGGCTCGGGTTCGATCCCGGGTCTGGTCAAGTTGGATTTGCGATGGACAAAGTGACTATGGGGCAGGTTTTCTCCGAGCACTTCGGTTTCCCTTGTCAACATTCATTCTACCAATTGCTCCACAATCACACTCACCTATTATCTGGGGCTGGTACAGTAGGCCAGAAGTTGCCGCAGTACAAGGGACTTAGTCCCACGCCACTATCAATAAAATATAGGATAATTTCACGGCAGAAACTTATATGAGAACACATCCTCGTGAAAAAAATTCCCATACAAAATTCTACATGTTTCTTGTATGCTGGCTCTTAAATGTACTCTTGTGACGAACAGTTGGGATTGCACTGAGGTGTCAGAAAGGCTGCGGATTCTGTGTTGTCAATAAACTGAACTACGTGCTACAGTACAAGTGATTAAAATAATATGTATCTATCGTTCGAAGGAGATAATTTGGTGATTTTCGACTGTCTTGAAACATTACACCTACTCTTCTCGCTTGAATGATTTCGGTGTGGATAGCGTCATTCGCAAGACAGGTCCTTCATCTCCTGTTTCTCTAAATAGCTATAAAGTATTTAATTATGGTTTTAAAATAAATGAAATACAAGTTATCATGCAAAGGCAGCAAAAAACTGATCATATTAAACGAAGTATTTACCTTGCGACAAATAAAGATTTTCGTTCCATGCTTTGGTTTCTTAAGTCTCCGTAAGAGCCCCAAATGTTATCTAACGTCGAACAGAAGCTAGGAGAATGAATGAGTGTGAGACAGAACTTCGGAGAGACGGGTAAAGTGGAATATGTCTACTACAATATCATGTACCACAATTTTTTAAGCAACAGTGACAAATTTAACAGATTGTAACCGTCCTGTCGAGAATCGAACCACTTATATAGCCATACAATTAAGCCACGACTGAAGGTGTGTATGCAGATATGTCAGGGGCCCTATCCATATTGTTATTTTAATTACACACTAAAGTTCAAACCCAACCTCCTGCCCACTCCGAAATAAATAATCCGTTTTTAAATCACATTATATTTGGCCAGCTGTACAGCTCACCCCAATTTAGTACTTCCATTACTTTTTAATTTAAACACGCGTTTGAAAGCCAGTGTACACAGAGCATCAAATCAATGAACTAAATATAAATGACGAATCGAGAGAAGTGGCGGTAGCTTTAATTACCATATCATATCAGCATTTAAGTGGGGAGACTGAGGAAAATCGCTACCTCTTCAGTGAGATTAATCGATCTCCGAATGTACAATAGAAATTAAAAAAAGCGAACTTAATTAGGACTCTTAATTAGTTAGCCGCGGTGTTCGCTCCAAATTTCAGTATAAATTCTACCCTCTCATACACTTTACATATCGTTTCACATTTGTCCACGCTTGATTACAAATTAAATAGACTCTCCGTAAAAACATACAGTATCTTCTATACGGTTCCACGTCTTGAAGCCTCAGAAGGATATTAATGGAAGCAAAACAATGTTAAAAGGGACCCTTCCGGTCAGGAAGTGATGGTTTCCTGAACAATAAACCATGGAAATTCAAGAAACGGCATTCATACTTGTATATACGAGTATTTTTTCCTTTTTCTTCCTATCCTCACTGTTTCTCTTTCCTTCTCTTTATTTTCCTTTAATTAATTTTCGTCTTCTATTTCGTGACCGGTAATTACTAGCTGTTGAAAATGACAAGTAATACAGAGTTCCAAGGGGAATCCGTAAAGCCCACTTCCCTATTGCAGAGATTTTAAGTTCAATAGATCTTCTGTTGTTAGTCAACCGACTTTTCGTAAGAACTTTTCGTCTCCATCTTTGGCAAGAAGCAGAACTGTGCCTGCTACCTGCTTCACGCTGATTTCTTGCTTCGCTTATGCTTCGATCCTGAAGGCAGATCGAAACGTCGGTTTACTGTCAACGGACTACACGGCGTTATGTCGCAGAAGATAACACTTTTCAAATAATAAATCTCTCATTCTGCTGCAGAGACTGAGTTTCGAATCCTGTTCTCTTCAGATTACATTTACTGATTACAACAGGTCTAGTATAAATACGTTACACAATATTATTATTTTAATTATCTTTTGGGAAAGAATTATTACATATAGAGGTTCTAAAGGTAAAAGGTAAAGTTACCCTGTCCTTAACTAATTAAACACTACGCCATGAAGGCGTACTGGCGAGTGGATATATAATCAACATTTTCTTGACCTCGGCACTAGCTGGAGGTCAGTGGTCAGCTTCGGAAAGAGCCCTTGGTGCCCACTGGATAGGAGGTTGGGTGGACCCCAGAGCCGGTCTGGACGACGTGGAGAAGAGAAAATTCTTGATCCTACCGGGACTTGAACTCCGACCCCTCGGCCGTCCAGTCGATATACCTTCCCCGTTATCCTAGCGCCTATATATAAAGACTCTACCTACATTAAAATTTGTCGGATATAATATTAAGGTCTCACATCACTGCAATTTTTGTACTTTTCTCTTTTACTTATAAGCAATATATGATACGCAATTTGGAGGGATGTGTGTTATCTACCTTCATACAAAATTCAGTGCTTTCAGCTGTAATGGTTCATAGGTTGTCACTGTCAAAATAAGTCGTACATAGAGATATGTTTTAAATTTTATAAAAAAAACTTTAAAATTTTCATATTCACGAAGATCTAAAGCCACATATAATTTTAGAACCCTGTATTACGTGTCACTATTTCGTATACGTGACATGTTGTTATTAATTGCTGGAAATAGCGCACGAGAGCGGAGTAAGCTTCAAGGGGCATTAAGTCCGCACAGAACTTCACGAGTAATGGTCTATTTGTTGGAAGCTGAAAGTGGAGACACAAACACAGGTGGCCTCGGGATCTAATGATCGAGGTACGTGAGCTGTCGACATTAACGAAGTAAATTAAATTTAAAACAATCCATCAATATCGATACAAATGATAGTGGTTTAATACATTTCGGTACCTCATTTAACCACTACATGTCTCGACCGACCATAATTAGATGGTTTATAATTAAATAAACAAAATACATTGCTATTGAATTTCAGAGTTAATGGATCCATTCTTAAACGCAAATTTGTAATAAATTATTGTATTAAGCGAGACAATAACGTTGTTCCTGTGCTTAACTAGCGGATTCTTGACACTGTACTAGTTGGAGGTGAGTGGTCAGTTTCACGCCCCGACACCTTTACCCCCGGCGAGGAAGTCCCCGGTACTCATTGCATATGAGGCTGGGCGGGCCCCGGTTCTCGACCACGTAGATAGCAGAAATAAATTTATAAACTATAGTGGATATTCTTAAATTGTTAGAATGGTTAACATTATACAAGACGTTAAAACATTAAATATAATCCCTTTTCTATTTTCTTCCTTAACGAAAAAGTATAGTAATATAACTATGGATGTGACGTATTAATTGCAATACACAGATGTAATAATGTGATGAGAACTTGAGTAAAGTTCTTGACAGTACAATGCCTGAGTGTTCAGGTGACACAGGGGAACGCTAGTTATTGGGAGGCTGCATCGAACATAAACTGTGGATAGAGTTGTCGGTGCACTCATGCAGTAGACGCCACTGTTTGCTTTCAGACGAGACTAACTCACTTAGTTCCACTTCTCTCCCAGTGTTCTCGCAAGAAAGTGAAATGGCGGCATGGAGACGCTTTCAGGTGTATTATTTCTATGCCAGTTTCTCAAGGGGATCAGGCTGATTCACGGGCGAGTTCCAAACGCCTTCAGAGGTAACACGTGTTTGAGGAAGCAGGGGTAACCGTGCTCTATGGGTTGTAACAGAATATTCAGTTACCACTGCACTGGTTCCTCCATAATTAGTGTAACTTGTACGATTGTATTTAAACGTCCCACCAGAGAGTTCCGCTGTACACAATATCAGAAGCCAAACTTCCATACACAAACCAGTGTGCCTTTATGTGGCACTTACACAAAGACTGCCGAAAAATTTCAGCCCTTGGTTTCCTCAATGCGATCAGAGTTCAGAGCAGTAAAAAAGAAGTGTTGGTTGAACATTGTAGCGAATAGTTAACTGCTGTTAGCAAAAGTGATTTTCTTCAGGACTGTATAATAATTATTCCAAGAAGTTTTATGCGACAGATATGTAACGGGAAGTTGACAGAACTGTGCAACTTGTTTAGTGATTGGTAGATTCCAGATGGTTCTGATTATGGTATAATACTCGGAATTAGTGGATTTTTGTACTCTGTCCATCGTCCGGTATTCAAAAAAAAAACATTAGCGGACGCAATCGAGTAGGCATCTCCCATCCCTTTATCTGAGGTTGGAAACAGATCAAATTTCCGAAACGTTGTGTTTCTCAGTATATTTTAGAATACCAGACGGTGGATAAAGTCCAAAAACCCCAGTAATTCAGAGTGTTAATTGATGACCACCTTCGTGACAGGCTAAGTTACTGACTAGCCAACTATCCAGTTAACTGACCACCTAACCAAGAATATTTACCTAACCGTTTGGAGAAGAGTCCTTCAAGTGATGATAATGTGGCGTGAGGCCTAAAAGCCAGAATATGTGAGTCACAGCGGATGTTAGGCAACGGCTCTGTATCGCTCTCGGGGTGACAATGAAACAGGTTCACGCGACAAACAAACGTTACCACGCAAGTGAAGAACCAGAACTAGTGAAGTTCCCGCAGCAACGAATAAACACCAGCTACCCGCGGATAGAACACGTGACACGGAACTCTCGAAGAAGGTGTCTTCTAGTTCGTCCGACTGTAGAAGATAAAGAGACTAGACCAGATTAGAGCGGACATCAGAACAGGTCAGAGGAGAAGTGAGAACATTTCAGAACAGAGTCGAATGGAGCAGAGCTGAGAGTAGATGAAACCAGCGTAGTTGGGAACCAGAAAACGACTGACTAGCAAGGTGGCATGGTCTGGAAGACGCCATTTCTGAGTAACTGTAAACAACTTATGCAATAAATAGCTTGTCTAATCCGGAACCCATTAATTTCTTGTCGCGTTACCAGGATGTGACAATAACAATGGCTATGCTGGTCAAGCTATTTTCCGCCCTTTATGAAGAACAAAAGTTTTGTGCTTAGTTTATAAAGACCAGCCAATGGTCGCCCTCCTCGTTCAGAAGATTCAAGTCCATATCTTCGTTCACTATAACTTCAACTTCCATGTTAGCAATTTCCTGCATCTTCCAAGTGGTCTCATCCCGTCCAGCTTTCGACTACAGTTTTGTATGCATATCAAGCCTTTCCCATGCTCGCTACATGGCTTGCCCAGCTGATTCTCCTAATGAGATCTGCAGAAGAGTACAAACTATACAGCTTCTGTGTAAGCTCTGAGGTTTTCACGGCGGTGACTATCCAGAATGCAGTCTTCTGGGATGTGGCGCCGTGTAGATCTTGTGTGAACAGACGTTCCTCCGAAACATCGGTTCACACAAGATGTACATGGTACAACATTCCAGAAGACGGCATTATTTATAAAGCTTCTGATTATGCAGCTATTTATATGTCTGTGGTCCTTGCCCCGTCTCAAGCTGGGTGAAAGGGTGTGCTTCAGTACCCTACACTCAAGTAGGGCGCGCCGTAGCTCAAGCGGTTAGTCGCTGGCTTCCAACCGCGGCGGCCCAGGTTCGATCCCGAGTCTGGTCAAGTGGGATTTATGTTGGACAAAGTGGCGCTGGGGCGGGATTTCTCCGAGTACTTCGGTTTCCCCTGCCAATCTTCATTCCACCACATTCTCCATCATCATAATCACCCGGACAGGCTACAATAGGCCAATCAGTTTCCGCCGTGCCGAGTGGACCCAGTTGGAATCCCCCCCACTACATACTGAATCCTACATTCAGGCACTGTGTGTCTGCATTCTTCACTTTAGGTGAGAGATTTAGCTTCAAACCAGTAAAAAACAGAAGGGGAAATATAACTTGAAATCTCGATGTTACTAGGATGATTAAATCGCGGAGGATAAAACGTGGAGGAACAAGAAAACGTATACGAAGTAGTTGTAGGAGTACTTATAGAGGGTAGCCCAATTGAGAGATTTAGTCCCTTAATTTTTAGCACATTCAAAACAACAAAACATTGTTTGGTTCTGTGTAACTCTGGAACCATTAATGCGCNTTTTACTATAAAAACACAATTTTAACTTAAATGTCTTAATCTTTAGTTTCTAATTTTATTCTTTATATATTTAATTTTAAATTTTATTATCTAAGCATTTTCAGTTTTAAGATTTTGAACAAGACTTAGCATAAGAATTTATGCAGTTAAATAATTTCAAGAAACAATAAGGATATTTATTTGAAGAATTAGATGATATCTAATTGCAATTCATCAGCTCATACTGGAGCATTGTAAGCCTGATGGTGACCCGGTGTAAGGGTCGAAAGATGTTGCGTCTGTAAAAACAAAATAAAAGCAAATGTTGATACAGTAGTGTTTCTTTCGTTTTTTTTTAAATACAGAATATTGTTGTGTAGACTGAATACCTTTTATGCTTTTGTATATCTTATCGATCAAAAGTACTTCCACGAAGTACATATATTGCTTTCCAGCCAGATTCACTTCACATTTCATGCAAATGTGAGTCTGACATATGTGAAAATAAACATGTCCTGACATCTATTGACACTCCAATACAACTGTTCAAAAATTAAATTCTGTTACGATGGAACTATAAAATGATTTAGCGTTTTTAGACTGAACATCAAGAATTGAACCATTGAAGACAGTTTATATAACTTCTTCCTCCTCTTACAAACTGTGTTTCCAGAAGAGAAAATCCATAACATTAGCTCTCAAAACTAAATTCATGATGTAAAGCTGGAAGGTTGTGAACAACTTTTCCGCTTCTTATGAAGACTGCCTTTATTAAGTGCCCATAAATAGAAAGTTATCTTAATCCAGTTTTATTCTGGCCATGCTGCCACGTTCTATTTATGTAAGATTCAAATATAGGCTTTACATCTACGCCTGTATCTCTCTAGTTGTCTCTTAAAACCCATAAAACAGTAACTACTATAAGTGTAAAACTTGGTAAGGCCAGATTTTTCTTCAAACTGTATAAAGCGTGTCGTGTTTCAAACAGAGATTTATGGCATATTTCGCGCCTCACTAATTGTTTTATTTCCCTGCTTGGTATGCCGGTTACATGCAACAACAAAATGTACCTGGGCTGAATCCGATTAATCTCTTCTCTAAAAGGAAAAACTTAATAACATTCTTTTCCAGCGCATGACTATGGCATTACTTTGCGCCTCATAATTTCCATTGCCTGTGGGACGCAATTATGGAAAAATGAACTACGTTTCGTAAGCATAAGGAGCATTTCCAGTCAAAGCAGATGATGAGGGCCGAAGTGTTTGTTTACAACTCACTGGCACGTGTGCGCAACACTGCCCTTAAACCCCACGATTCATGCGGTTATGTTAGTGTGGATGTAACCACGGGTATGATGATTCATATTGTGGGTTATGAAACCATGCAAACGGAAACAAACGCTTCGGAGATGCGTACTGTATCCATGTCTGGTGTTGGACCTAGGCCTATGCATTGCAATATGTGATAATGTTTTATGTCCGACACTCGTATATGTACATTTCCCCGTGTGGTCAATCCGTTTACGCTTTCTGTTTACATAACTCTTGTATGTACTTTATTTTGTTAACGATACAAGCGGAACAAATCTAAAAAAGGAAATATACCTGTAGAGATTCATGCTGCTGTTCCACCTAATGAAGGTCCTGGATTCAAATCTAGGGCCCCGTAAAGGACATCGTAACATATTTTTCACTGCCTTTATTCAGTACTTGCAGAAAATTTTTGGGGATGTTTTATAGCAGGCCACTGCCCCTTATTGCAACATCCTTCTCAATATTCCACACTTAATGACTCATTCATACGATAAGTTATGTAGTTGAGTTCTGTGTACTGTAACCCTACTTAATCAAATATACCTATTTTCGTTTAACCTGCAAGCACTGTGAAGGATGGCAATGCATGAAACACTGTTTCCACGCTCTTTATCAGCATTCATGCGCTACTGTATGCGCACAGAAGTACCGCAATCTCACCCCCCCCCCTCCCTGACACTTGTACAAATACCTCACTGTGCATCACCCGTTAGATCGATATTCTGTATGCACAAAAATCGACAGTTTTCATTCTTCATTTGTACGACTATGTCATTCATACAAGGGGCACGGGGTAGCGTATTTGATTGAGATACTATGTTACAAACCGGAACGTCGAGATTTCGATTCCCGATGAGGCCGCTAATTTTTTCAATTGGCCTAATCCTCCCAGCCGCACTATGACCCTGGGGTCGTCTCAGATTCTAACAGAAATGAGTACCATAATCTTCCTGTAGGTAAAGGGCGGCCGGCGCGTAAGACTGGCGACTTCACCGCCATCTGTGATGCGATTGTCTATAAAATGTGGGAGCCTCCACGTCTCACAACCGTATGGGCCTCCACGGCTTGATACAGGGATAGCTTTATCTTTTTTTATGCTCTTCATACGAATACTCCCAAATAGCTTCCTACTGAATGCCTAATGAACGTATAGTTTAGGCTACATTGAAATAACAATTGTCGAGAAGACAATATAATTTCCCCAGCAGAATAATTTCTGTTGGTTACTTTACGGTGAATGATGACATGAAAAATGAATTTGAAATAATTTGGAAAGCAGCAGTAGTGGCCTAGTGAAGAAAATATCCCGGGATTTGCGAGGAGAGACTGAGGAAAAAGAAGATAACCCTCAGCAAGGATAGGCGTTGCCAAGGCCGACATGCCTACTGAGCGCCTAGAGCGTTACTGGTAGATCAACCCGCCCGGGTTCTCACGCAGAATCCAGATAATTCCAGCAGAGATAATATCTTAAACGCTGTTTGAATGCATCTCAATTACAAAGACCAGCCTGTTTGGAATAATTATCGTTCTTTATTCTTAAAATCATTGAAACACATTACGTACACTTTGTGGGAGAGATCTTAAGTTTATTATGTTGAAACAAACCGAACATATAAATGTCACTGTGCATTATGGGATAGGTATTTAAAACGACTTTCTAGAAGGACTTTAACTCACAGACATACGTGTGAGTGAACTGGTTAAAACTAAACTCGCCACTCCACTTCACGTTCCTCACAAAGAAGCAGATTAGGCATATACTGAATAGGTACGTAAGATGTGAATAATAAAGACAATCGAGGCCATATTGACAAGGACACAACATACAACAAATGCAGCTGTAATAATCTGATCTTTGTTTGTCACTAGACTGTTGCTGGGCAACAGACGGACTGACCTCGGTATCATTACATTATATTACATTTCGAATGTGATTCTTCTTACGTATTTAATTGGATATTGTCAAAGTGATCACTAGTTTCACCGAACAGATACACAAATGTGGCATCCCACGTAACTAACGACGGGATGTAAAATAGATAACAATGCACTTACGCCTATGCCCAGAGAATAACAATTATATAAATAGTTTTATCTTCTTGAGATATAACGCTGTGTAATCAGTTGATTTTTTTTTCATATTACTGCTCTTAAAATATAAGCAAGTGTTCTCCCAAAATTTGGAGCCTTCTTTTCCGTTAAAATATCTCTGTCACAACATAACTTGTGCTCAAATGCAATGCGATATGCTATGTAGTTAATTCCTGATGTTATATGAGTAATATATTTATGTTTGTGGTCCGAAATAATATACCAAATCCTCGAAGCCTGTAGAATCATATGTCAACAGGAAATATAATAACTGTTTAAATTTGTACAACACTAAAAAGTCTTGTTACCAACGGTTACAGAATATGACTTGCAAAAAAAAAATACAATTTTTATCAGAACAGAAAGTCACTAAACCTATCCGCAATTCTGCAGTTCATAACAAGTTAATCTTCAACAGAAAAGGTTTCAACGGCTCAGAGGAATTACCTGCAGCAGTGCCAATTATTAATCTTTAACAATACTAAAATGTAAACAAAGAAGAAATTATTTAAAGTGGTCCACATCCCCCCCTCACCCCGGACCCATCGACGCACGCTCGCGCGCACACACTGCATTATGCTCGTGGTTCTCTCATTGCAAACCACTGTCTGCGCACCTCAAGTGGAAGTATTTAAGGCATCGTGCAGAAGCTAAGCAAACGCGTAACCTTAGAAGCGCGTATACGAAATGAATTAATATGTAATACTGAAAGAAGACGCAAATCACGACAAGTGGACTCCTGGTCGCTACAGAGCGGCGATTCTGAGGCTGACGCCGTTTTAAGAGACACGTATAGTGGTTGCTAACACACTGAATAAACAATAATAGATAGTCGAGAATGAATTATCCTGGAGTTTCACTTTGGATGTCTAAATTACCGAAACACCAATATAAAGACACTGGATGTTAAGCGGTTGATGAGAACATTTCGGAATTCGAGGTGTTTCGTGCTACTCATATGACGTTCTGAGGGCACCAGGATTGATATTCTGAATGCTAGACGTTTCCATAAGATATATGCATTTAAGTATTCGGAAAGTTCTTCCTACAATTCATTTAAGAGTTTTCGACTTCCGAATCCCGTAACAAAATTAAGTTTACAATACGAAAATAATGGTCTACCACCTACGGGAGGAACACAGTCGAGGCTGCCTGAGAATAGAAGTATGTGGATATAACACAGAGAAAGAAGAAACAAATTAATTACGTACCGAGCATCATAATTTTCTTACAGCTTTTATAATAATAATAATAATAATAATAATAATTATTATTATTATTATTATTCAACTTCTTTATTAAAACCGTCACAACATAACTATATCGAGGCCAGTGCCTAGTTTTGGCTTTGCTACATGTTTCGGCTATTAATAGCCATCATCAGGCAAATACATGGCTAACATATACATACTGACGTTTCGGAGGAACCACCTTCCCTCCTTTTTAGGGAAGAAGAAGGGACGATACAGATAACACATTTCATCCGAACCTCCGGAATGTATCTACCACATTATAGAGCGTCACGTCCCGAACTAACGTAATATTAATTGTCACTATTATGAGAACGTTAAGTCTCGATAGATAAGAGAATAATATTTGAAAGAATCACAAATAAGGTGCTAGGGTTTGGAACGGACACAACTGCCTCACGGTGGATGAGTGGCGGGGCTGTTATGAAGTCGGTAATGGGACTGCGAGTTCTATGAAAGACCACGAATTTCTTGAGTGACTGAGTAACTCTTAAGAACTTAACTCCATTCAGTTACTTCCAGAATTTTCATGGGAGTATTAAAGAAAATCAATCAGGATAGCTGGTCTTGGGGGTCAGGATTCGAATCTGAAACTTTTCCGAATTCGAGTCTGGAGTGCTAACCACTGAGCCGCAACTTCGATTCTAGAATGTTCCTACACAACCAGTTGTCTCGGTTCCGGATCGATGTTTTAGAATATGTATAATTCTTTACCACATGAATGTGTTTGTTGTGTCTGATTGCTGTTTACGCAGTGGCGACTTGAGGATTGAGTGAAGGCTTGCGCAGTTTGGTGTCAAGGGATCACCAGAAAATAGAGTCGCCCTTCACCTCCACTTATGGCTACAGTGTTACACACCTTAACTTCAAAAGATTCTTTGGAGTTCTCCAACGCTGAAGTTCGATTCTACTGATCTGAAGTACTTTGTCCCTCGCTCGCAGGTCATGTCATTTCTGAAGAACCTCTGAGGTGAGAACATTGCATCGTGTGTTTTGAAAGAATCTTTCCTCTTATGTAACATGAAGTAAAGAAGGCGTTTGAAATCTCATGAAGCCATTTCTGAAAGTTGTCGAAGTAGTCGTTGCTATGAACGTACATATACAGTGCGTACAATCAAGTGCGCGCCGCGGCNAACACTCCCCGCGACTGCATCCGTTCTGCGGTGGTATGACTCACGGCAAATTGCAGCCGCGGCGCGCACTTGATTGTACGCACTGTATTTTCTGACATTTGTAGTCATGAAAAATGGAAGC
This sequence comes from Cryptotermes secundus, assembly GCF_002891405.2. NCBI lineage: Eukaryota > Metazoa > Arthropoda > Insecta > Blattodea > Kalotermitidae > Cryptotermes > Cryptotermes secundus. The sequence goes on along the minus strand of NW_019724586.1, from coordinate 296,045 downwards.
TGCTAAGAGGGAATACGACGGCACGTTTGGAAACTAACATCCTAATTTCGGGATGTCTTTCAGTCAGACACAAAAGACCTACGAAATGGTATTCCATGTTACCATAGCCACAGATTGTCCAACATAAACATGCAGTGGGTTAATTACACGAAACAATGAACGACGGAAGTAGGTACGACTGTTTGAATTCGCTTCTCCATGAAGGTCATTTGTATGACGTTCATGTATGTATTTTTTCCCTTGGCACTACAGCCCCAGTGGGCCTAGGCCTACCTCCATGAACTTCTCCGTTCACTTCGGTTTTTCAAGATTTTACACATTCGGTAGGACTCCTTGGGCTAGTGATCAGCCCGTCGCAAGGCCTCTACCTGTACACAAACACATAAAAACGCACACACACAAACTAAACATCCATGCCCTGAGTGGGACTCGAACCCACGATCCCGGTTTCCAAGCGAGCGAAGACAGTACATACCTTAGACCGCTCGGCTACCCTGACCGGCTCCATATTGTATTTCTCCTGTTAATTCTGAGAAAGTAAGATTATTGTGTCATTTGTCTTCTCAGCAGTGCTATGAATTAAAGATTAATATACTAGACATGACTTTAACAACGTAAGTTGTGATTTCTGTGTGGTCCATGCGGAGCCTACATAACGAGGACCTGTTGTAGCTTAGATTTGTGCAGTTTAGTTGAGAGCACAAGGAAGAGAACTGAGAATGTCCTTAGCGAATTGTGAAGGTTAGTTGAGTACAGATTAGGACAGAGGAGTACAGTGTGACTGAAGACGAAATAACAATAAGCCTTCATAATGATTTGAAGTTGTAGTTTCTCTGTTCAGAACCGTTGCCAGGAGACGACTAATAAAGACGGAGAATCATAGTGCGTGTGCAATGGTGAACTGGAAATTGTGTAAATCTGCGATAGCGCTGTATTTAAGTGTGATTAAGAGAGAGTGTGTAACGGAAGTGCCAATAAATCCAATCATCCGATCTATAACGCGTTATTTTCGTCACGCGTACCCCCTATATATGTGGCTATATATCACATTTTATTATAACAAAGGTCTGCACTTCAGTCTTTCATCTCAATAAGTTTCATTCTCAGCTGTGTTCATATTTTGAGAGGAAGGAATCAATTTCTTTGGAATTAGTTTTCAGACCTAGTATTCCTCTATTAATATTTTACATTTTCCGTTAATTTAAGCCAGCTATTCTGAAGCAGTTTTGAACCCAGGAGCTCTTCCTTGTAAAAACTTTGAGTGTGACATTGTTACGGAAAATAAACCTAGCTTTCCATCTCTTGGCATTGGTGTTTGTATGTGTGTTAGAGAGAGAAATTAAACAACATTCATTCACCGCTGGAAGTATTACCGGCAGTAGGAAAGGGTTTAACAGTACACAAAAATTTCTATAATTTCACTATTTTTATAATCAATTTTCATTATATTTTATAAAAATATTTTTATGTAACAATTTAACACAATCTTACTTGAACTTGGAGAGCTACTTACGGTCGCAGCACATAGTTTGAGCTATTCGTGAAATGGCTGACAAAAGTTTATTTTTACCCTTATACGAAGACACACGTTCAGAAACACTGCTTGAAATTATTGTGGCTGGGGTTTTATCTGGGTGTAGTTGTTCAAACTCCTCTGAATTCAATTCTTACCCTGGACAAACTAGACTTATATGCTTCGTGAGTTTCCACCGTCCCTCCCAGCAAATATCAGTATGTAAATTTAGAATAGGCCACTGCCCCTTAGTGTAAATCATCCCATATTCATTTTTTACATTTTAATGTATATAACCTGTGCAGCTGAAGAAAAAGATGGTTAACTAAAATAAAAAACAATGAAAATCTGACAACCATCCATCCAACCTCTCTCTCTCTCTCTCTGGCTCTACAGTCCTTTGGACCGGGGCCGCTTTTCCAGTATCTTAACCCTATACACAGTCGGAAGGACTCCTTCGATAGGGGATCAGCCCGTCGCAAGGCCGCTACCTACACACAAAACAAAACAAACACAGAATAAACGCATACAGACATCCATGCCTTGAGTGAGATTCGAACCCATGATCTCAGCGTTCGAGCGAGCGAAGACAGTTCATGTCTTAGACCTGGTGGTCACTGTGATCGGCATTCATCCAACCAGCCGAAATAAGCGATAGTTTTAATATTATTGACATTGTTAATTGGACTTAAATTGCAGAGGAACTAAATGTCGAGTTCTTCCGCCATGACAGGGATGTTTAATAAGGGTGAAAAATTGTTCCGTTCCTAGAAATAACATTTAAAGGATAAGCATCGCACACAGAAACATAATTTCGACTTCGTTCCGAGAAACCATGAAAGTTCTGAAATAAAACTGCCTTCGGTAGAACGTGCTTCTGTAACAAGGAGAATGCTTATAGATTCGTTGCGCTTCACGCCATCTTCCCAACGTGTGGCAAGAAGTTAAAGTTAAATCTGATAGCATGACACATTGTTCAGGGACCGTATTTTTCTACCGTGTATGCTGACGGTCTTCATGTGGCCACAAGATTAATTGCTGGCCTTGTAACGAAGTGTAAGACCTGTTCCTTAAACCAGATGTGCCAGCAATGCTAATACAAGCCCGTTTCTTCATGCGGCATCTCTGAAGGATGCAATTCCTTTGCGCAACTGTGGTTAAACTGTTGCTTCTTTTCCCCTTCTACTTTCTATTTCCTTACAAAAAGGTAAAGCTTTCCTTGCGCTCAACGAATTAAGCACTAAGCTATGAACGCGTATGGGGAAGTGGATGTATACATCCTCATATTTATTATATATTTTAGTGTTTCTCTATGACAGCCCAGTGCTCTTTCCAAGCATTCTACGATGTAAAAGTTAATAGAATTGATTTATAATCATCACCATCAGCATAATTGTCGTCCTTGTTGAAATTAAAATTTATTTTAATGAATGGGGTCTAACTCTATGCACTAGAGTTCTTCTTGGCATGCTGATAGTTGCTCAGTTGGTTACATCATCCTCATTTAAAATCCATATTAGTAATTACCCTTCCATCTATAGCCGGGTCACGATATGTGCCTTTACAGTAAATGTTTACAGATTTGCAGACATAATTTCAGTATTTGTATATGAGATGTGCAGTTCTGTACAAGATAAAACTTATGGTCATCTAGAAGCTTACATGTCATTGATCGTGTGACTAGTACCACTGATAAAATTATTATTGCGGTATATAGATTCGTTGCTAAGCGATGACTCTGTAAACAGCGGTCGTTGCTAGGCAATACCCGCAACAAACAACTACGCAGCAATAGAAGAACAGTCTTTTCTGTTGTTTGCGTCACGGCCGTTTCTGGGCAACGACTCGGTAAACACGTTTCCCGCCGCAGTGGACACTAATGCAACACTAAATGATAAGATATTTTCTGTGGTCCGTGCCGAGATGTTATAAGCGAGGCACAAACCTTAGTTCAGTTCAGTTCGACCCTGCATTGGAGGCTGTGAAGATAGGACCTGAGAGTGCGAAGCTGAGGAATCCCCACTGTTATAAGCCGTTGCCAGAGAACGGCTGATGAAGTCAGAAGGCTTGAAAAGGTTTAGCGGGTATTACGGTGATTTGTGGAGATAAGCGATGGCGCTATAATTGCTTGTAGTTCCGACTCTTATGTGTAAGTCGTCAATAAATCCATTCACCAATCCAAACCCCGTCTATAGTCACACTATCTCACGTGACATTAACATCACTATTTACAGCCACGGTGTCGTTAGCGATTCTTATAATTTTCGTAATAGATTTTTATCTTCAAATTTAATTAAAATATAAGTTGAAGATGGTAATTTTGAACCTTTCCAATAATACAGGTATGACATATTTCTGTAAGTGCATAGTTCTCTGACATATGTTTCCTGTACTGCTACAGAGCCATGCGCAGAATACTCGTATTTCGTCTGTCTCAGTACGGAATGTTGACATGCCAGTGATGTTAGCGTGTGGCTGTAAAATAAACAATTTAAAACAATTTCAAAGATATAATTTACCCCATACTTGATGTATTTGCTTCGCTGTATCGTTATATCGTACATGAGAATGCACGTATAAGCCTAAACACGCCAAGACGTTGCGGAAGTGAAAAGGTGGATAGAAGTGGAAACACAATTTGAGAGTATTTCATAACAGCTGGGCGGCTGATGCCCAGAATTCGTGAGCAGTCTGTGTTGATGGAGACATTTGAGTGCATCTCGCCCGCACCTGGTTTGTTGCTGGTCACGTAGCCGCTGGATACAACGTGCTTCTTTTGTTAGGAAGCTGAACTTTTTCGCAAGAGAATTTCATAATTCAAGGGTGTCAGTGGCTTTCATCTTCAGTAAAAGGCAACGAAAACCCTATGTCTAGGATCAGTAATTTATTGACGATTTAACATCACTCTATATTGGAAAAGCAACTGAGAAAATGTTGGTTTATGAAATGTAATGTCTGTGGTTCGCATCCTGTTGCGTGTTGTGCAAATAGCTTAAACGGGGCCGTATACAAAAGAATTATCTCTACAAAATGAAGACAAAGTAGATACTGACGTGTCAATATTTTGTTATTATGTACAGGTGTTGTGCTGCATGTTTCGACCTTTCCTAGATCATCATCATGCGAGTCACAAGAATATCAGCTCAATATCTTAGATAGGTAATCTTGTGACATCATGATGATGACCTAGGAAAGGTCGAAACATGTAGCGCAACGCCTGTGCATGATGAAAAATGTTGGTATATCAGCATCTACTTTTTTTTATTGCTAGTGGGGTGAGAGTCCCTTGTACTGCGGCCCCTTCTGGCCTGTTGTACCAGCACCAGATGATAGGTGAGGGTGATTGTGGAGTAATTGGTGGAATGAAGATTGGTAGGGGAAACCGAAGTACTCGGAGAAAACCTTCCCCAGCGCCACTTTGTTCACCACAAATCCCACTTGACCAGACCCGGGATCGAACCCGGGCCGCCGCGATGGGAAGCCAGCGACTAACCGCTTGAGCTATGGCGCGGCCCTAGTATCTACTTTGTGTTCATTTTATAGGGAGTAGTTTTGCGGAGACGGCCTCGTTTACGCTAGTTATGAAATGTAGATTTAAAATTCATGTAGACCCTTGGTGTAAAACGTTTGTTTGCAATATACTTCTTTACTCTATCTGCACTTTTGTCAAAGACACTTTATAAAAATTCGAGATTAATGTAATTTCACACGGTGCCCACTTGCACCTAACACTCTAATTTGAAAACGGTAAAACTCAATAAAACTTTCACTGAATGTGGTTTTCCGAATGTTGGCCATAGTCAGACAATTCCTTTCATTATCAGTTTGTTTCAGAGCTTGGCAAACCACATTTTTTTAGTGCAACACTGTCGGAATTGTGGGACTGAGCCCGCAGTGGGAGTGTAACTCCAGACGCGTACCCCGAGAGAACCTGATAGGGCTAATGCCGTGCCGCATACTTCGAAACGGAAGTCGCCCTTATGTGACAGCCCGGTGCAGAAGCCTCAGTAGCGGCTTCCTTCTCGCTGCTGGAGTAACGCATGCAGAGAGAAATAATTCCGCTTTACAGTATCATCACAGTCGTTCAGTGAAATATTGATATCTGATAAACCCTTTGAAAATGTGGCTGTCCTGAAATATTTGAAAACGGCGGTGAGAACTCAATTGCATTCACTATAAAATTAAGAACAAATTAAATGCACAGAATGCTTACTTCCATTGGCTTCAGAATTCTTCGTATTCCAGTTTTTACTCTAAAAGAAATTAAAATATACGAAACTGTAATTTTACACACTGTTTTGTAAGCATGCTGAGGGTATTTGAGAACAGGGTATTGAGGAGAATATTTGGACCGAAGAGAGATGAAGTGACAGGAGGTTGGAGAAAACTGCATAATGTGGAGCTTCATAACTTGTACTATTTCCCAATGATAGAGTGATCAAGTCAAGGAGAATGAGATGGGCAGGGCATGTAGCAGAAATAGGTGAGAGGAGGAATGCATATAAGATATTGGTGGGAAAGCCCTAAGGAAGGAGACCACTGGGAAGATCAAGACATAGGTGGGTGGACAATATTAAAATGGATCTTAGAGAGATAGGATGGGATGGTATGGATTAGATTGATCTGGCTCAGAATAGGGACAAGTGGAAGGCTTCTGTGAGCACGGTAATGACCTTTCTGGTTCCATAAAATGCTGGGAAGTGCTTGAGTAGCTGCACAATCGGCGGCTCCTCAAGAAGGGCCCAGGTCCGTGAGTGAGTGAGGTTTATACGCATGCGAATCATTGTCTGGCGCCTGAAATGAAGAAAACGGGCTGAAGGTGCGCAGGAGAGGGTTAGTAAGAGGAGGATGGATAAAATTTCATAAGGTGGAGCTTTATAATTTGTGATCCTCAACAATTATCATTAGTTTGATCAAAAAAACACAGCTGTTCTGGGAATGTAGAACGCATGATATATTATATGTGCTTAAAAATTTTAAGTCTGATAGCTTGAAGGTGCAGAGACTTGAGAGACTACTCATAAACGGGAGTATAATATTAGAATATACTGTGTCGTGACCACTGACGAGGCAGTAATTGCTTGATAACAACTCGATAAACACTTCTCCGCCATAACAAATAAGCACGCAACAACAGAGGAATTACTGGAATCGGTGTTCCCTGTGCGGTCCGTGCCGAAGGTATGTAAGGAGGACACCAGCCGAGTCGACAATCAGGCTCAGATGGAGCCGTCTGAAGGTTCCCAGAACCGTCAGGCAATAAAATACAATAATAAATCCCGTGGAACTCGGAACTAAGAATCACTGTGCTGGCGAGGGTCAACAGCAATTCAGCCGTCAGTCAACAGTCTCATGAGCTGAGGGTTAGTTTCCGTCAGTAGTAGTTGACTGCGAGTTACCATCATGAGTTAGTTTCGGCCATGAGGAACTGTAAGCCAGTAACGACGTTAGCACGGAAAGGGAAGACATTGTTTGATTGGGATCCCTTACCAGGCAAAGACTGAGAAAGTCTAGCAGATGTTGTAGTGAGAAGTCGAGTGCGTGAATTAGTGAGAGCGTTGTAATTACTTGTAATTACGATTACCGATCGAAAACCTGTGTCTGGTCACTAACACGTGACAGTATCTCGAACAAATAGAGAGGGAAGGGGCGCAGGGTAGGCTAAACTGGCTCAAGATAGGATCAAGCGGTGGGGCAACATGAACACGGAACTTTCGTGTTCCGTTAATGGCGAAGATTATTCGATTAGCTAAGGGATTTTCGCCTTCTCAAAGAGGCTTTTGCTACAAGGAATTGGTTAGTTTTTATAGAACTTCCCAACGCCATTCGAACCCCGCTGCAGCCGTCGGTACAGCCGCTGAGTGGACTTCATAAATGTGGTAAACGAGACACACGCAGTAAACAGATATCGGAATTTATTAATTTAATGACATGCTATTTAACTTTTTTATGCATTAAAATGTTGAAATGCATATTTTAATGAACTCCGAATGATGTTGTAGCGTTATTTTTCCCTGTGATTTAATTAATTGTAATTACAGTGAAGAACACCGCTTGTCAGTGGCAGCACCATCAGTTGTGACGTGGCTTGGATGGCTGGCAATTCGTGATCACCACTATACCCTATTATATTTACACTTTTTGACCTATCACAATTGATATCATTCTATTTATTCCGGGGCTAACACAGTTTGTAACAGTCTGTTATATTCCTGTGTAACTTCCCCCTGCAAGCACCACATTTTCTTTACTTCGATTCAGAAAGTAGAGCCAGTACGTTCTTCTGAAACGTCGTCAATTTCTTTTAATTCGTCATCATCTGATATTTAGAATAGTGTGTTTGTGATGAGCAGTGAATAATCCTTGTGAGCCAACGAGCAAAGATTCTTGTGTAAGAAATGAGGTTATCACAGCGGTGTTAATGGGGAGTTCTCTCTTCTTGGATATAACTCCATGTACTAAGTTAACAGACGTTTCTAGAGAATATGTCGCCTCCAGCTTCAGGATCGAAGAATAAACAAAGAAGCAAACCAGCTTGAAGCAGGCAGCAAACATCCTGAGCATGGAGACGAAATATTCCTGCGAACGTCGGTTGATTTTAAATGGACTACACTGCGTTATACACTAGAAGACAGCTCTTCAAAGTTTTCATGGTTTTATATAATGAACTGGTTTACTGTTTCTTGTTTGGTCCTAAAGATTTATATTTTGTGATGTTTATTTGTGTGGATTTTGAAGTTACGAGCCAATGAAGTGTAAAGGTTTGCAGGATTATGACAAGGAAGATAATACGAACTGCAATAAATACGAGGGCGATGAAACTCGTCATGAAATCTGTATCCGAATCTTATCCCCATCAAGTTGCATGTTTCCTTTGCATCCATTTATAGAGGTTGTATACATTAATTAATATTACGGGAGCCATTTCTCTCAAGTACAGCGCATATTAGTGATCTAAGATTTCCATGCATGCTTCATTCATTCATTAATTATTGGAGGTGGGTTTCCCCATGCACCGCGATCAGTTGTTGATCTATTGTACGTCCCCCTTTGATATTCTACCAGTCGCCATACCCTTCCGATACTGGTGCTTGCTATCAGCCCCGTTCAGCCAGCGAGTTCGGCCCCTCTACTGGCAGTGGTACCCGATACTTCCCCCATCTACCGGAGGCATTGGAAACTACTTGGGCGGGAAACTTTTTACCCAATTTTGCTCAGAGGTCTCCTAGAGACGTGAGGATCTTTTACGTGCCGCAAATCTACGACATGGGATCCACGGCTTAAAGTCCCTCCCGGAGGACTTCCATGCGTCCATGCATGCTTAGTCTTAAGTTACTTCTTCTTAGGTATAACAGGATCTGAATTTGATTAAGGAAATAAATTTATACAATCAGTTGGGGACTAGTAAGGAAACGCTTAAAAATGTGGGGTTGAAATTGTACTGTTAGATCCAAATTTATCTCCAGGATAGACCAGAGGACGTGAGTCGGCTCAGGGGTGTTTATGGCTTAAACTCAACATCACAAATAAGAAGTCAGCCATACTGATCACTTATCTTAATTCACTTCCTATTAAAATTGTTTCATTTCATGGTAACAAGCAAAGGTTGTAATGCAGACTTCATTGAGTAGTTTCGAAGCTCTTAATCGTAGAATTTAACTAATAATTTAATTTTAAAATATTTAACTGGTTTTTGCATTAGCGATTTATGTACATATTGTGACGTGCCGTCTGAAAGCCGGAATATGGAAGTCGGAGAACAACAGAGACGTTCATTGCCGGGCAACGGCTCAATGACCGTTGTTCCCGCGGCAACCAGTGCGCTAGAGATGGATTCAGCGTGTTGCCTGGGAATAAAAGCCCTTTCCCTAGGAAACGCGGACGTGGCTAGTACCCTATATGCTGTTAGGTCGGAAACGCGAAACAGAATCCTTCGAGAAGTTGTCTTTTAGACCGTCCGACCACCGAACATAACAGCGGACAGAAGACTCAGTCAGTAGAGCGAGAGAGCTGAGGACAGTTCCGGAGGCTACAACCAAGGAGAGTGAACATAGAATCCGACAGTTGAACACAGAACAGAGAAGCAGAAGTTCAACAACCAGACCGACAAGACAGTGAGAACAATGGGGGATTAGTTCTCAACAATGAGTTCAACGTGTAAACAGTGGAAATCCTGTGTAATTTGTAGTTGAAATATCAAGTAAATTCAGTCATCACATCTAGAATGCACAAATTACTTGTCGCGTTACCAGGATGCGTGACAATATGTACATGTCTGTTACAAGTTACATACTCCAAATGACATCCTTATTACTTAGAAGTTTCTTTCATAATTCAGATACGGAACGCGCAAGGCACGTGTTACATCAGTTCCATTGTTCGGCAGGAAGTATTTCATTTCAAAATGTCTTGTGGATACTCGCGGGACTAACTTCTGGAGTTATAATCGATTACCTCTTAGAAGAATACGCAAACGAAATAGCTTCATCATAATTATTCTGACGTGGCTCTGATTGACCGGCAGTTCTAATCGAAATTCCACATTTGCAAGCGATCCAGGTTGGAAGGAGTGGCAATTCGTTTTCACCCATTGTAAGACTTAATGGCGGCTCATAGACGTCAGGATACAGACATTTAGGCGTCACTGGAAACCGAGAGCACAGAACTACATGTGTAAGACAGCGGAATCCAACGCTATAATACTCACATAAAGGTCAATATGGAAATATAAAAGCCACGCATGCCAATTATTAATAAATAAAAATAAAAATTTAATAATCATATTAATTAAATTGGGTTGGTGTGTCTGGATAATTCACTGTCAGTCTTTATTCGCAATTCGTACTCATTTTGCCATGGACTAACTAACTATCTACGTGTGACTAGCTAACTAACTCCATGGAGCTATGTCCTTCTTGACAAACCCCCATCACGCAGCTTCTCAAAAATTTCCAAGCATTTTATGGAACGTGAAGTTCATTACCGTGTTCACAAGAGCCTTCCAGCGGTCCCTATCCTGAGCCACAATTCAGTCCATACCAACGTCATCCTATCTCTCTAAGATCTACTTTAATATTATCTTCTCACATATGTTTTGACCTTCCTAGTGATCTCTTTCGCTTTGGTTTATTCACTGCCAGTCTGCCCCTAGCCCTTGCCATCACCGGTTAGCGGTCAGCAGTAGGTGAAGTAGGCGAACTCTTTAATAAGGGCGAATTCATTTTTAAATATACCCCTAGAAGTTTTGTTAAAAAGGTAAAGCTATCCCTGCTGGCACTAACTTCGCCGACAAGCCGCGGTCGATCGGTCGGTATAGTTAGCTTGCGGACTAAAATCACGGATTTTTTTTATCCCTGTAACCGCCCGTGGAGGCCCATAGAATTGTGAGACGTCTAGGCTCCCACATTTTCTGAACAATCGGCTCATAGATGGCGGTAGACTTGTCAGCCTTATGGGCCAGCCTCGCTTTACCCGCAGAAAGATTCCTAGTACTCATTTCTGTTAGAGGCTGAATCGACCCCAGGGCAATATTAAGGCCGGAAGGATTAGGTCAATTGAAATATCCAATGACCTCATCGAGAATCAATCCCGTGACCCTCCGGCTTTTAACATAGTGCCTCAATCAGCTACGCTACTAGGACGTACACAAAATATTTCTCACAAAATTCTCGTATTTCGTACTGCAAAACGGTTTCTATTTTGCTCTTTTTCACTAAAGCATACATAGAAGTATTATTTTCCTGGACATAATCCGTCGCCCTGTTTATATTTGAAAGCAGTATTTCGGAGACTGGGTTCTGTTTCCGTCTTCAAATGAAACTTATTCTGATTGTCCTAATCGACAGAACTAGAGCCCAACTGAGTAAGTTTTATTTGAAGACGGAGAGAGAATCCAATTTCCGAAATATTATGTTTTGAAATATAAATAGAGCGGTGCTTTAAATAAAAGCAGGACGATGGATAATGTGCAGAAACATAATATTTGTGCTGATGTACCATCGCCTCAAACATTTAGATCTAATAAAGAGTACATGATTTCTGTTTATATAGGTAGTCAAAACACATACAACTCAATTTCTTGGGGAGGCGTACCATCGTAAATAAAAATGTCTCAAATATAACCAAATTAGTATCTGTACAGAAATACATATCGCATTTCTCTGCATGAAGCTGGGAATTTGAATTATTATTATTATTATTATTATTATTATTATTATTATTATTTTTAAATATAGTGTAATTGTTACTATTATTATTTGCATGTACAGTAAACAACAATTAAACTGAATTATTATTATTATCCTCTCTGAAAATCTATACATTTCTTTTTTTAATTAAATATTTATATGTTTAATTTCTCAGTTATCAACAACACTTAGATTTATGTTAAT
>NW_019724586.1:281454-283557 GCF_002891405.2 Cryptotermes secundus | reverse complement strand
ATTATTATTATTATTATTATTATTATTATTATTATTATTATTATAGTGCAATTGGGTGTTCACCCGGTGGCAGTAGAACTTACACTGGAACAGACAAGGAAAGTCTATAACGTAAGGGAACAATACAAAACAAAATACATACAAAAAACAAGGTACACACAGTGCAAATCCGAATAGAAACGAAACATTACATTGTCTTGCTGACGTCAGTGAAACATACTCTCCTAATAAACATGTTGCAACAGATAATTTAGTTTAAGAATGTCAATTAAGTGCTACTTCATATGTTAACTGTGCCAGTTATTGCTGTTAAGTAATATCCACAACACCAAAACACAGGACGGCCTTAATTCATTCGAAAGGCCTGTCATCTTATTTATATATAAACTGAAATTTAGCGGTATATGTTGTATACATGCAGTTTCAATATGAAAATGAAATGCCACGGTACACAAACGCTAAAAATAAATATTGTGATGCAAACGGAATGATAAACATTTGTGATAACAGTTTGATTGATGTCAGTGTAACTGAGTTACCTAGCGCTCACGAAAGTTAATTTTCATTGACGAGAGCTTCAGGTCGTTCATAGAAAAATCTACACAAATGCCAGAAAATAATAATGCATTCATTAAATAGTCGTTACTTGTTGTTAAAACTGATGAATTTAAGTGTTCAGATAAGCCATAAAAATCTATGTCTTCGCTTTTACAGTTCTTTTAACAAAGTAATGAACAAATTTTATATGGGGAAACCCTTCAAAGAGCAAAGGTGGAGGTAAAGTTGGACCGCCTCTGTGGTCTAGTGGTCAGAGTTCCTGGCTACAGAACCACAGGTCCCTGATTCGATTCCTGGCGCTACCAGTTTTTCTGAGATGTAGTAAGTCTGGAACGGGGTCCCCTCAGCCTCGTGAGGATAATTGACGAGCTACTTGAATGAAAAAATAGAGGCTCCGGTCTAGAAAACCCAGATTAACGGCCGTGGGGATCCATTGCGCTGACCACGCGACACCATATCTTCGCCGACAAGTGGCGGTCGCTCGGTCAGCATAGTTCGCTTGCGGACTAAAGGACACGGAGAGGTAAAGTAGTTAAGCACTATACCATGAAGACATATGGGGGAGTGGAGGTATAGCGCCCACCATTCTTGAACTCAGCACAAGGTGGATGTGAGGGTTCAGCTTCATGGCTTTGCCATTCTAACATCGGTACCCGTTGGATGGGAGGCTCAGTTGGCCCCAGAAGCGGTCTGGATGCTTACACTGCCGAATCCGGGCCGTCTAGCCAATACACCATCACTCACACCGACTGAGCCGTCCATACGAAAAGTAGTGGAAGAGAGTAACAGTACTCATATGGAACTGATACTTCATCGGTTCACTGAAAGACCGTTATCGATATTATCTGCTTCGTGAGCTTCTCTGGGGCCCGTAGTGATCGCTGTTCTGAGCCTCCATTTAAAAAGTTTTTTTTTTCTTTTTCAGCAGATCGTCTTCTGGCTGTGACGGGAATTTGAGACCTTCAGATTGTCTCTCTTGCTTATAAATGTATCTCGTCGCAAACGCAATGTGTTTTGAAACCTCGTCTTAATTTACGGGCACACTGAAACAGTAACCCCGAATCTATCGACAGACAAGACATTATTATTATTAGCTTGAGGTTGATGGTAAGCATTTAATCGAACCTCTTGACATTGCTGATGAATTTTCAAAACATTTTCAAACAGTGTACCACAATCCTGGTCCTATTGTCTTCCCCAACCTATTGTCATCTTCCGAATTCTTACCTTTAGCGTCTGTTTCAGATTCCGATGTTATTAAAGCTATTAAGCGCCTGAGACCATCTAAGTCTGTTGGAGTCGATGACATCCCTGGATTCATTATTAAGGGTTGTACTGATATATTTGTACCTATTCTGAAACACATCTTTAATCTAAGCTTATCTCAGCATAACTTTCCCTCCTTATGGAAGCAAGCAGCAATTGTCCCTGTCCTCAAGAAAGGCAAAAGCACCTCTGTTAGCAACTATAGGCCTATATCCTTACTCAGTAATTTTTCTAAAATATTCGAATTTATTGTTCATGAACATGTTTCCCATTATCTAA
>NW_019724586.1:255305-280569 GCF_002891405.2 Cryptotermes secundus | reverse complement strand
CTTTACTTTAATCATTGTTTGACTTTATATTGTGTTTGTCCAGTATGTAACTACTTCTATCATACACTGTGCTGAGTCTATAATTGGCCTTACGGCTGTTGGCTCAGCACATAAATAATAAAGAATTGAATTGAATTATTATTATTATGTATGTTATTTATGTATTAATTTGTTTTCCTCCAACATTAACCTTTAATCATTGTTTGACTTTATATTGTGTTTGTCCAGTATGTAACTACTTCTATCATACACTGTGCTGAGTCTATAATTGGCCTTACGGCTGTTGGCTCAGCACATAAATAATAAAGAATTGAATTGAATTGAATTATTATTATCATCATCATCATCATAATCATCCTTTCGACAAATATCGTCACAGTTTCAAGCAATATTTGCACATGACTGGACGTTTTCAGTAAACATAACATCTCCGTTGAGGATATATTTTCCTTTGCTTAATCCTTCTGCGTGACGTCAGTATCGTGTTACCTATATTATTTTATTGCCTATTATTAAAGTTTAGTCTATTTCTATTTCTGGTTCTAGTTCTTGCTTTAGTCAAGCTTTTATTATATAAAGTATATATATATATATATACAGGAATTGAATTGTTGTTATTATTATTATTATTATTATTATTATTATTATTATTATTATTATTATTGATTACTGTTACTAAAACGAAGATGTTTAAAAAATTAAGCTCCACATTATTAATTATTTTTAACTGAAAATACGATTGTTTGCCCTGAAGGAGTTTAAAACCGAAGAGTAATCAGTTTACTGACGTATTTCAGTTTATTTCCGTTATGATAATGTATTTGCTCACAAAATTAAAACGTGCACTTTTACCAGGAGAATTTATCATCACGTAACTCGGACGTAGGTACTTACTACCTCTCCCTTGTGTGGCACTGGTCAGCGTTTCTTGCTACGGATACTGCTGTGAGCTTGGGAACGAGTTTTGCGCCCTCTGTTACTTCTTGTCCTCTTGTTCTCATATGCGAGTGTCTGTAGGAGACGCCACGGCTTCTAATTGGCATACATGGACCAATGGGTAAAAAGACGTTTCTACAGAACCCGAAGGCTAAACGCTGCTAGGCCTAGTATCAGACTCCACCATTGGGCGCAGGCCGGAACAAGTGCAGGGAAGTTTACATCCTCCAGTGACTCAAAGCACTGAACAAATAAATTGACTCCACAAAGATCCTCTTTCCAAAAGTGTTAGCCTTTCAGCTGGTAATTAAATTTCTTTGTCTTTTACAGAACTCGAAGGCTCATTACCATGTTCAAAAGAATCTGTCACTTCAACCTAGTCTGAGCAACACGAATCCAGTCTAAACATCCATGCCCTATTTTAAATATAAATTCTAATAGTGTCCTCGGACTTAGTCCTTTGTATCCCAATTAGTATTTTCATTCTGGTTACACTACAAAAATGCCAAATTCATTACCTCCTTCGTTAATGCTGTATATTCCCTCCATTTAAAACCCACTGTTTTGAGCTATATTCTACGGAGACTACCAATGGAGACAAACGAAGTAATGTGAAGTGTCCTTGTTCGAGTGCGGTGAAACGAACACAAGCACGTGCCCATGTATGACTCTATACGTTTGGATTTGCACTGTGTGTACCTTGTTTATTGTATGTACTTTGTTTTGTATTGTTCCCTTTATGTATAGTCTCTCCTTGTCTGTATCAGTGTAAGCTCTACTGCTACCGGTTGAAACCCAATTGCAGCAGCAATAATAATAATAATAATAATAATAATAATAATAATAATAATAATAATAATAATAATAATAATAATTTTCATTTCATGCATCCTGTTGTGTTATCGGCCCAAAAGAACGTACAGGGGTGTGGAGTTAAGGCACCAAACAATGCAGACATCGGCTCTAGACAGGACTGACTGGTTAGCCCTAACCTCCTCGTGCTTTAGCCAGTGAGCTCTGTCCCAGTAATGATAATCCCTACAGCCGAGTTGGACGAGATGGTATCTTAAACAGTGCAACGTGTACTCGTACATATAGTACGTCGAACGTGAGGACTATACTTTCATCTTACTTACTTACCCATGGAGCTGAGCCCTTCTTGAGAAGCTGCCAATTCTGCAGCTACTCAAGAATTTCGCAGCATTTTATTTAACCCGAAGGGTCATTACCGTGTTAAAAAGAGCCCTCCATTGGTCCCTATCCTGAGCCAGATCAATCAAATCTATCCCGCCCTATCTCTCTAAGATCCATCTTAATATTGTCTACCCAACTACGCCTTGGTCTTCCCAATGATCTCTTTCCTTCTTACTTTCCCACCAATAACCTATATGCATTCCTCTTCGCCCCCATTCATGCTCTATGCCATGCCCATCTCATCCTCCTTGACGTGATCATTCTACTTATGCTTGGAGAAGAGTACACGCTATGAAGCTCCTCATTATGCAGTTTTCTCCAACCTCCTATCACTTCATCTCTCTTCGGTCCAAATATTCTCCTCAACACCCTGTTCTCAAACGTGAGGAAATTGTAATTGTAAATTGTAAATTAATTGTAAATAAAACGAAAAGATGTTGCCTATTTACGAGTACAGGTCCTGTCCAATAAGAGACTGCGGAAAATGTAAAAGATATGCGGTCTCATCGCCAAGAATCGAAATGGGACCCTCCGAATGCAGGATGGGGCGGCATCCAGTCAACCGCGAATTTCTGTGGGAAAGAAGAGAATAATCCCGCACTTAGAGGAATGTGACGTTCGGTCCTTCAGACTGTATCCAGTCATCTACTGGCAGCTCTTAACATCTTAGCAGAGAGTAAGCTGATACAGAAACGAATACTGCAACCCGCCCGATCGGAAGTGTATGGGATCCTTCTCCAAGACCTCAGTGACAAGGAGAAGAACCTCTGTGTGTAATCCGTCTTACAGCCCTCATCGTCCTCAAACATCGCATCGCGTGTCCCTTTCAGAACAGTTTCACTTCTTTGAATAAATACTTTAAAACTGAATCGGTTGGCGAGGGAAAGTGGACACAAAGGCTGGTAGGAACGGCTTTAAGAACTTCATTTGCGAGTCGCAGTTCACAGGGACTGCTTGATTCCAACGGACACATGAAAGGAGACAAAAGAGCATAGTTAAGTGAGTGTATTTAAAACTGTTGCTGTTATTATTATTTAAGAGAATATTAATTCCGGGGAGATTTTATACCACCCACTCCTCTCATCTCAACATCTATCCATATACGTCAGCATTAAAATATGAATAAGACTATACTTATTCCTGAAGATTGCCGTCTTCTGAGTTGATACTATTGTGCTATTAGTATTCTCCCTTAGAAAATATTTTCCGACATGACTAAATACTTATTTACTTATGTACGTAGCAGAGAACAGCTCCGTTAATTCTACGGTAAACTGGAAATATTTACATATCAATCAACTCTGTTGTAGGTTGTCTAATTCCATAGAACGAAATTCGTAATTACAGGCCACAGAAATATGACTTAAGACAGAAATTATTATAATACACAAATCAAACGGAGACAGAAGCCAGTTGTGTTTTGAAAAATAAAAAGGGCGGTTTTCAGATAAAGACAAAACGATGGATAATGTCCAAAAACATAATATTTGTAGTAATGTACCGTTGTCACAAACTTTTAAAATAATCGAGTATTTGCAGTTTTCAAAACTGAACTAAAAAAGACGTAGGAAACTTTTCGGAGAGCAAGTGCCACATAAATATTAGAATGATCAAGTCAAGGAGGATGAGGTGGACAGGGCCTGTAGCACGAATGGGAGAGATGAGGAATGCATATAGGATATTGTTAGAAAAGCCAGAATGAAGGAGACAACTGGGAAGACCAAGGCGTAGGTGGGTGGCCAATATTAAAATGGATATTAGAGAGATAGGATGGGATGGTATGGATTGGATTGATTTGGCTCAGGATAGGGACCAGTGGAGGGACCTTGTGAACACGGTAAAGAACCTTCGGATTCCATAAAATGCTGGGAAATTCTTGAGTACCTGCAGATTTGACTTCTCCTCAGGAAGGGCTGAGCTCCGTAAGTACGTAAATAAGCGCCACATAAATCTTGTGCAACTGCGCAAGAGGACACACATTACAACACATCAACAGCTCCGGACCGAGACAATACCAAAACAAAGATCTTTAATGGGTAGACGTGTACGTGGTGTGGAGAGGCTGGCCAATCTGGATGCTATGCTCACTTTTTTAATATTCATTGAGAAGTAATTTCACAAGAATATTTTTCGGCAACATATTTTAAATTATTCCACGCCAATATTATGGATTAAAGCCTCCCTCACATATATGCGCACGCAGGCACCAGATGATGAAAGCTTTTCCACGGGGCGCAAACTAACAGAATGTCCATCAGGCATCACCTCCCTTCCTGGCCAAGCACTGCGCCTTCAATACAAACCAATGCTACAGAACTGGACAGGATTCAATGGTGCAGTTCAGATATGGAAAGAATATCTATCTGCTAGGTAGCCGAGCGGTCTAAGACATGTACTGCCTTCGTTCGCTTGGAAACCGGGATCGTGGGTTCGAATCCCACTCATGGCATGAATGTTTAGTTTGTGCGTGTGCGTTTTTCTGTGTTTGTGTACAGGTAGAGGCCTTGCGACGAGCTGATCACCCGCTTACGGAGTCCTACCGAATGTGTAAGATCTAGAAACACCGAAGTGAACGGAGAAGTTCATGGAGGTAGGCCTAGGCCCACTGGGGCTGTAGTGGCAAGGGAGAGAAAAAAGGTACAGGCGTAACCTGACATGCGCCTAAACCCCTGCTTATAATCTCCCAGCCTGAGCGAAAGTTCATAAACACCATACTATACAGTTTCCATATGAAACATAGCTTGTAAAAATGTGTTATTCAGCATCATAGGCTTCTGTACAATGTGAACATAGGACAGCTTCTCACAACCACAAAATTTGCTCTATTAAATAATAATAACACCCGAAGAAAATACACTTGCGGTAGCCCCGTTTCCTATTAAAGAAATCTAACAATCAAAACATGCGAAACTGTAATATAACCGATCACGGTGGTCAAGCGGTCTAAGACAAAAAATTCCTTCAACGTCTCCAAGACTGGGATCATGGGTTCGGATCCCAACTCGAGATATCGATGTCTGTGTACGTTTGTTCTGTGCTTGTGTTGTCCTGTGTAGATAGCGTAGGGCTGATTCCCCGTCCAAGTAGTCAGTCATACGGACGGTCTACAAGATTCACAGTTTAAGAATTAATTCTGCATGGGAACAAGCTAGAGAGGCTAATCAGTCAAAGTAGAAGACACTGTAATATTAAAATGAAAAGGCGAGACCTCTCTCTTGTCCTGAGGCAAAGAAGCAGAACTAGGGTGTACGTATGAGATTCCTGTAGTTGTAGGTTGCCTCGCAACTCACTGCAGGAGACAGAAGCATCGAAAAGTACGCAGCGGGCTTGGTAGTGTAGTCTAGGGAAAATTCTCTGGTTGAACGCAAGGCGATCTTGTATTTTGAGGAGGAAGAAGACTGTAAATGAAGTAACAGCCTGCTCTGAATTCTAAGACATGAAAATAAAGTATACCTAGTAGTATTTAGCTGCGAAAAGAAAATTGTTTTATTTCGGAAGCAGAACTTGCCATGACATAAGAATTACAGACATACTAAACGCAAAGCGTGGGTCTGAGGAAGGTTATAGAGATAATTTAAATTCGGCATACGCATGACGAATCTGGTGCCTAGTGGTCAGAGTTCCTGGCTACATATCCAGAGATCCCGGGTTCGATTCCCAGCGCCACCACATTTTTCGAGAAGTAGTATGTCTGGAACGGGGTCCACTCAGCCTCGTGAGGATAACTGAGGGGCTATTTCAAGGAAATGGCGGGTCCGGTCTCGAAAACAGAGATTAACAGACGTGGAGATCCGTTGCGCAGACCACGTGACACCTTCTATCCGCAAAAGTTGGCACTAACTTCGCCGACAAGCTTCGGTCCCTCGGTCGGTATAGTTCGCTTGCGGAATAAAGGGCAATGAGTTTGCTTTGTTAAGTTTGTTTATACGCGTGATGATCTTCCGCTTTTCTTTCTTATAGGTTCATAGCTACCAGGCTATTCGAAAATATAGGAGGTTTGGTTGCGAGGAATATTTGAACTTACGAGAGAGGAAGTACCTGGAGAAAGTTATATAATGATCAGATTCAAATTTTGTTCCCTTCATGACATTTCATAAGCCTGATGGGCCCGGGCACAGGTACGGGATTTAAGAAGTACATACATATTTTTCTCCAGTTATTATTTCATCACTGCCAGGTCCAACAATCTGTAATATTATATTTCACCATCCCGTTGCATTGATATACCTTTTATAGTCGATTCCCTTTGCCGTCTATAATGCAACAAATTAATAACATTAATTTGTATTTAATTCATACATTGACCGTAAGCAAGGCAACGCCTGATAAGCACAACGAAAAACAACATAACTAATATGACATAGAAACAGATGCATTTCAAGAAGATACGAAGGAACATCAACGGCATACCTTAAGAATATTACATATAATAAGGGTACAGTGAATTAGTATCTTTAGAAACTGTTGCCTAAAAATGGCCTTGTAAGGCTGAAATATGTAGTAACATAACACGTATATATATTTTAATAATTGTAATAACATTCTATACATTTAATATGAATTAAATGTGAATTAATGCTATTAGTTTGTTGCATTCTTTTTCCTTGGCACTACAGCCCCAGTGGGCCTAGGCCTACCTCCATGAACTTCTCCGTTCACTTCGGTTTTTCTAGATCTTACACATTCGGTAGGACTCCTTGGGCAGGTGGTCAGCTCGTCGCAAGGCCTCTACCTGTATACAAACACAGAAAAACGTACACACACAAACTAAACATCCATGCCCTGAGTGGGATTCGAACCCACGATCCTGGTTTCCAAGCGAGCGCAGACAGTACATGACTTAGATCGCTCGGCTACCGTGACCGGCTAATTTGTTGCATTAGAGATGTAAAAAGGAAACGACTATAAAACATTCTGTAATATCCTCAATCTAAAATATCTCTAAGTGAGAGATCACGTCCCACGTTCACATAGAAAAATATATTTAAAAACTGCAGTTTTACAATGTTGAAGCCGCTTTCAGATCAGACATGGTATGAAAGAATATTCTGAACTCAATAGTTCAGTAATGGTCTTCATGAAAATCCTGCTCCTGTGGTCTAGAATGTCTGCATTGTCGTAAAACCTGCCTCTGGAACCAGTGATTCGTGCGAAACCTCCTTGATTGTCCATCCCCACTTGTTCTGACCGCCGCCCTCAATCAAACTCCTAACCCAACTTTTTAGCTAAGTGGATTAACGGACGTTAGCAGAACGAATAAAAATCAGATGTAGCGCTTTTCTTGTTCCCGCTAATGACGGCATGTAGTGGAAGCACAAGTTCGCTACGCAACTCGGACCTGACGATGCAGAGTGACAGGGTGTTTCCAAAGCCGTATGTAACTTCTGCTATGGACTTAGAAGCGTCCAGCAGACAGATGGAACTTGCGTTCTTACACAGTTCCTCCCATTGGCATTTGGCAATTAACATTATACTGTTTGTTTAAATGGAAAATTCAAAGCTACGAATTTAAGTAGTTCTCAGGAGTTGGGAAAGCGCAGTATAGCGACGGGCCACGCTCTGGATGGCCGAGGGGTCGCAGTTCGAGTCCTGGTAGGGTGAAGAATTTTCTCTTCTTCACGTCGTCCAGAGCGGCTGTGGGGCCCACCCAGCCTCCTATAAAATGAATACCCGGGAATAAAGTGGCCGGGGCGTGAAGCTGACCACTTCTCGCCAGCTGGTGCCGAAGTCAAGAAAACGTTGATTTAAACATCCACTCCCCCATACGTCTTAACGGTAGAAAGGGTAAAACTGTCCCTGTAACAAGCCGTGAAGGCCCATGAGGGTGTGAGAGGTCGAGGCTCCCACATGTTCTAGACGATCAGCGCTGGGGCAGGTTTTCTCCGAGTACTTCGGTTTCCCCTGCCAATCTTCATTCCACCAATTGCTCCATAATCACCCTCACCTATCATCTGGGGCTGGCACAATAGGCCAGAAGTGGCCATAGTACCAAGTGGACTCAGTCCCACCCCACCAAGTAAAAAAAAAAGGCATGCAGTGTCTTCGTTCTCTCGGAAGTCGGGATCGTGGATTCGAATCCCACTCAGGGCATGGATGTTTAGCGTGTGTGTGTGTGTGTGTGTGCGTGCGCGTTTTGCTGTGTTTGTATATAGGTAGAAGCCTTGCGACCTGATCACCCGCCCAAGGAGTCCTACCGAATGTCTAAAGGCGCGTCCACATTACTCGTGCTCGTGCTCGCCAGGATTGTGCTCGTCGCGAGTATAGCGAGTCATACGATCACGAGTAATGTGGACGCGCCTTAAGATCTAGTAAACCGAAGTGAAATGGAGAGTTTCATGGAGGCAGGCCAAGGCCCAAATTGGGGCTGTTGCGCCAAAGGGAAAAAAAATCTTGAAGTTATACACGTACACCCATCTTCTAATAAATATATAAAAGTTGGTGAAGACTGTATATGAATATAACTATTGATTTTTTTGACACTATCCACCGTCCTGCTTTTTAATTTTAAAATGACGTTTCCGAAAGTGGACTCTGTCTCCGCCCTTTCTCTCTGTCTCCTGAGACAGTGTCTACCGCCATATATTTGGACCAACTGAGTATGCTTTTACCTGAGGACAGAGAAAGGGTCCAGTCTCCGAAACGTTGTTTCCAAATAAAAAAAAAAGAGAACGATGTATAATGTCAAAAATCAGTAATTAAGCCAATCTTCTACTTCCCGTTCAAACTGATCACTTCTGATTAAGTGCTCTAAAATTTTGTGTGCATTTCTTGCCCAAACATATGAACTACATCGTTACCTCGCTTTAACACTGATTTCTTTACCATAGCAATACCAGTTGCTATCCAGTGGCATCAGCTGCCCATTCGCGTTACTCATAATGTCAGAAGAGGCTGTATTCAAGAATCCTGTATTTTGTCATGCGACGCTGTATAGTCCGGTACAGTGATATCAATGCTTCGGAGAAAGTACTGCTTCCATTTTCAACGTGGAAGGAAGACCACACGATGTTACATACTCGAAGGCTGAAACGTCCATAATCACTGTCGTCAAAATTTAATATCTCTTTAAAATCTACATTAGTTCCTCCAGGCATACTATACCATACCAAGTAATTTAATTGTAAGGAAGAGAAGCAGTCGGGGTGGTTGGGAAAGTCGCTGCAGAGATACACAAGTAGGCCCAAGAGACGAAATATTAAAACAAATGCATTTAGCCTACATTGAGATAGATATGGAAAGTAAAAGCCATTCGTAAAGACAATCTGAATAATTTTCGAAACACCTCGAAGAATAAAATAAATCTAAAATTACACAAGATCTCAAACTAATGCAAACAGAAAAGTAGGTCCACAAGAATGCATAATACTCGTAAGGAAGAAAGATTTACTCTTCGCTGGCCATTCAGGACGAGACAGAAACAAAACCGTTCTACAGAGTTGAAGCATTCCTGAGAAGCTAACAGCTGCTCAGATAATTAAGAAACTACCAGCATGTGTTTACACTGTAGGTTCATTATCTTCCTATCATACGCCTTTATGACACTTTTAATATTAGCCTTCCATCTACGTTTAGGTTCCCCCGGTGGACTCTCTCCTTCACGGCTTCAGAATAAAACCTTTTACATTTATTTTCTCTCGTTCTTGCTACATGCCCAGTCCATCGCATCCTCCATGATTTGCTCATTCTAAAAATATCTGGCGCGCAGTACAAATTATGAAGCTCCACATTATGAACTTCTCTCCAGTGCTATGTGTTAATTCACCCCTGTTATGTTAAGTATTCTCCTTAGCATCCTGTTCTCAAACATCCCTAGTGTGTTCTAGGGGTTTAATGTAGTTACGCAACAATCTTGGGTCTTATTATTGTATAATGAGATGACTGAATCTAGTAGAGTCAGTCCCTTTATGGTAGCAACGACACTACATGACATTGAAAAATGGATCCATTTTGGTCACATTATTCAGCAAAGCATAAAGCGTCATTAGTATAACAAACTGAATGACTTACTACTCTATTTGATTCAATCGTTTTATTACTAAACAACAAAATTCACGTTTCATGTGTGACGGCACTGAACCCCTAGAATTTACATACACAACATAACTATGACATGACTATTATCATTCTGTATTTCAGCATCCCGTTGCAATTGTTCAAATTAGTGTCCATTGTTTATCTTCCGTCAAAATGTAGTGTTGAAGTGTAGAATGTAGAATGTAAAAGTGTTGCAATTTTGAATGAAGATAAACAATTGACGCTAATATGACTATTATCATTCCCATATTTTTCCCAAAGAGTTCATTTTTATATGAAAGAAGTTTAAAGCAGATAATGCAGACGACAAGATTTCTATCAATTTGTAAGATTTGAGGCTTTCACGGCGGTGACTATGAAGAAAGCAGACTGTTTTTACCGGTTCTCACGGTCTCTTCGCTTGCGGATTTCTTATATTATTTCATTCTACCCTGAAGATGGAGGCCATACGTTCCTCCGAAACGTCGGATAACACCACAGATACACGGTACCAAATCCCAGAAGACTGCTTTACTAGTGCTTTTAATAATATATGGTCAATTGAAACATTAACTTACCAAATTCGTGAATACAGCACGACTTTTCCTGTATTTAGAAGTTAAAACATATAAACTGACTCCATACGTGTAGGATGAGAGGAGAGCACAGACAACATAGAGCTGAGAACCGGGAGACACGGGTAAAAGCATTTTGGAGCTGTATTTGCGTTGAATTATCTAATTCGTGTAAACAATAAGAGAAGATTAAGACAATTATTCTATAACGATAATCAGGGTCGTGCCATGGTTCGAGCAAAGTGGCTGGCTTCCCAGCTTGGTGGCACACGTTCGATTCCGTTTCAGTTCAAGTGGGATTTGTGGTGAACAAAGTGAAACTTGGAGCGAGTATTTTCCAAGTACTTTTGTTTCTCTGCCAATTATCGCTCCATCAGCTATTCCGCATTTGCTACCATCCCATCATCGGCGCTTTTAAGTCTCAACACTGATAGCATCGTTAAATAAGCACTAAAGAGTGAACAGTAATAATATGGCACCATGCTTTTAAAAACATAGATATTTACGACTCAAATGATTCAAGGGCATTGGAGGTCACATTAAGAACGAGAAACGCGTAGAGAACGCTATTATGTCGAAGACCTCTCCAATCATATTCCTACACTCGACAGCCCTTTATCGGAAAGTCATCCCTTTGTTGCCCCGGAGTCATCATTTATCCTTTCAAACCTTACGTTATAAACACCGTCTGATGGGTCGGCCTTTAAGTAAAACGGCTTACATGCAAATTCCCCGTACAAACTCAACCTTAGAAGACGAAAGGTTCTTGGAAGCAATTTCTTACAAAGCAGCGTTGTAAAAATCTCATCCTACCTTCAGGAGTGATAGCAGAGTCCTTCACCTCCCCGTGCCTTCGTTCCTGTCTATAGGTGTAAGTCTGCCTCGATTTGAGGGCGTTCTTTGATCTCTCGATATAAAAGAAGAGTATTGCTATGTTCTATTCGGCTGCTACCACTGAAAACGAGCGTATCGGAAGAGCTATTCCGCTCAGGGCTAGATACATGGACTGCCAGTTGGAGGTGAGGTACGGAAAGGGAAAGATGATAACTTGCACTTCAATTTACGGGTAAAGAAGTTGAGATGATATCGAAACACGTGTCTTTTCAGAGCAGATATGCGCGCCAACGATTAAACTGTCGATACGATACACACTATTTCGATATATTTGCATAACTCGTTCCTCTGAGCGTTCTAACAAGGCGGTCGATATGCTTCTCTCATCGAAAT
This sequence comes from Cryptotermes secundus, assembly GCF_002891405.2. Classification (NCBI taxonomy): domain Eukaryota; kingdom Metazoa; phylum Arthropoda; class Insecta; order Blattodea; family Kalotermitidae; genus Cryptotermes; species Cryptotermes secundus. The sequence goes on along the minus strand of NW_019724586.1, from coordinate 268,624 downwards.
TCGTGATGTTGAAACTAGCGCTCCTTCATATGCTGGGGTCCCGGTTTCGTATTTCAGTCAGGGGATGGCTACCCTAACTGAGGGTGTACATGATCAGTTGTCTCAAAATAGGGAGAGAAGTTTATACTAATAAATTTTCATTCTTTCACTGACAAAATAGCAGGTCACCTAACAACGATTATGCGACTGCAGAACTTATTAAGCGACAAATCAGATGATATGATCGTTATGAATACTCAGAAGTAAATATCAGGAAAGCCGCAAAGTAAATCAAGTTAGAATGCTTGGCGGTCACAGTACCTCTCGCCTACTAGTCCAAAGTGTTTTTTATTGCTAGTGGGGTGGGACTAAGTCCCTTGTACTGCGGTCATTTCTCGCCTATTGTACCAGCCCCAGATGATAGGTGAGGGTGATTGTGGAGCAATTGGTGGAATGAAGATTGGCAGGGGAAACCGAAGTACTCGGAGAGAACCTGCCACAGCGCCACTTTGTCCACCACAAATCCCACTTGACCAGACCCGGGCTCGAACCCGGGCCGCCGCGGTGAGAAGCCAGCGACTAACCGCTTGAGCTATGGCTCGGCCTTGTCCAAAGTGTTACTGCTAGGCCAATCTGCTCCTTATCTCGATGTAACCATTTGTGACACTGCGGACGGGGCGCTCAATACGAAATTATTGAACGTCGCGAAGCTAAATTAGCTGTCTTGCGACATTCTGGTTGTACCACGTTCGAATCTCGTCCCGGACATGGCGCATCGCTATCTAGCTACTCATGGTTTCTCTCAGCCACTCCATTAAAATGTTGGAATTGTAGGACAATGAGTCCAATATCTCTTCTATCCACGTCCTTATCAATTCAACTTTCAACTCATCCTATGACTGACGCTACATGTCGCATGCAGTTGAGAAGACGTCATTAAGTAAAAAAATGGATCAATGTATTAATGAACCAATTTATGAATCTCTTCCCTGTATAACGCTGAACTCTCAGTATAGCCGAACTTTCGTACTCACATTTCACCTGTCTGTCAGCAAATCTGCGCTCCATTTACTTGACCGACGGACAGACGCATTTATCGAGTGAGTGTTTTCCATGTACGTGCGTGGCTGACAGAACAACGGACCGGTAACAGAACAGGAAGGTACAATACGGAAGATATCAAAATACGCAATTTAATCCCATCCTCAGTGGGTAACATCCATTTCATCTTATGTATTATTTTTTTGTTGCTACTGGGGTGGGACTAAGTCCCTTGTACTGCGGCCACTTCTTGCCTAATCAGCCCCAGATGATAGGTGAGGGTGATTGTGGAGCAACTGGTGGAATGAAGATTGGCAGGGGAAACCGAAGTACCCGGAAAAACCCGCTCCAGCGCCATTTTGTCCACCACAAATTTTACTTGACTATACCCGGGATCGAACCCGGGCCGCCGCGGTGGGAATTCAGCGACTAACCGCTTGAGCTATCGTGCGGCCCTATTCTTCATAGATACCGCTCTACCTCAAATCCAATATTGGGCGTGTCATAAAAATGTCAAGGTTTGTAAACCGAAATGAACAACGATGTTTAAATAAAAAAATAGGAAATAAGTGTTATCTCCATGCCTGATAATCGCTAGAATTTTTGCATTTTAATAACTGAACTTCTTAAAAATAATATTCATTCGTACCTCACAGGAAACATATTACGTCTCCGCTAAAAAAGAGCAACCGGTTAATGCTGTTTAGGCTAACAATTGCTGTTTATTATGAGAACCATATAAAACACACAAATGCACTCTGTGGGCATATATTTTATACAGTGAAAGCAAAAAAAAAAAGTAAAGCTATCCCTGTAGGAGACCGTGAAGGCTCATAGGGTTGTGAGACGTTGAGGGTCCCACATTTTCTAGACAAGCGGCTCAAAAATGGCGCTACGGTTGTCAGCCTTACACGCCGGCCGCGCTTTACTCCTCCGGAAAATTATTTAATTAATTCCTGGTACTCATTTCTGTTAAGAGTCTGAGTCAACCCCAGGGCCATAGTGCGGCTGGAAGTTTTAGGTCAATTGAAAAAAAAATCCAATGACCTCATCGGGACTTGAACCCACGACCTTCCAACGGTATAGTCGGTCACATTATTTTTATTCTGTGGCTCTTTCAGCCCATTCAGGGCCCAGGTCTGTTATTCAGTTCCGTAATCATTTTTACGCAGACGGTAGGATTCCTTGGACGAGTGATATCAACCCGTGCAAGGACGTAACCTAAACACAGAATAAACGTACACACACACACACCAAACATCTATGCCTTGAGTGGGATTCGAACCCACGATCCCAGGGTACGAGCAAGCAAAGACAGTTCACGCCTTAAACCGCGCGGCCACTGTGAGCGGCAGTGGGAGCAGAACAGAGGGTCAAATTGTTAATGAACTGGATAGGACTTGAAAGAAAACGGTTGTGACAGGTACTAGTCTGGATGTTTCCTGGAGGGACAGGAGAAAACAACGCATCTCTTATGAATAGGCCGAGTGAGTCCGAGATTTGAACATGCGACATCCTGAGCATGCAGCAGGAATTCTGACCCCTCGGCCGGAGTGTTTCAGTAACAGAAGAAGTCGGTTATACAGTAAGGTTAAACAAAGAACGGATATAGCTTGTAACTCTGAGTAATTCACGCTTTTACTAAGTGCAATGACAGTACTGTAAAGGTGATACACGAGTATAAAAACATTTCTAAGAACAATAAAACAAAGAGAATGATTGGGAGAGTCATCACTTCAAGATGGCAGCCAGCCAAAACATGTTAGGAGGAAAATAAGACATAGCTTTGTACGCCATGTTGTAACATGCCGGCAAACATGCTGACCACTGGCTAATGAACTAAATTAATACCTCATGTAGACTTACAGCACAGAAGTTAAACAAATGACAAAAGTACACACATAGTTGTGATCTATGACTTTTATTTAAGACGCGTTCCAGTTAGGTGAATAGTTCTCGAAATAAAACCTAGGAAACGAAAGTATGATTGCTCTGTAGACCGCTGACATTCGCTGATTGTACAACCTACGCCATGTACGCGGTGCCTAACAATTGTTTCATAAACCTGATGAATCACGGTCTTCTTCTATAGTTATATAAATACGTCCCAAAAAGTAACTTATAATGGTTTGAATAGGGTGGGACAGTACAGTCGGTATAGCGACCGGCTACGGTCGGAGTTCGGGTCACGGTAAGGTTAAGAATTTCCACTTCTCGACGTAGTCCAGACCAGCTGTGGGATCCACCCAACCTCCTATGCAATGAGTAACGGGGGCTCTTTCCGGGGGGTAAAGCGGCCTGGGCTTGAAGCTAACCATTCACCTCCAGCTAGTTTCCTGGCCAAGAAGATGTGGATCAATACATCCTCTCCCCCACACGCCTTCATGGCATAGCGTTCAATTAGTTAAGCACAGGGACAACTTTACCTATAGGAATAGCAGTCTCATTACCTGGATCCATTGTTTTTTGGGGGGGGGCGAATTTGAAAGGCCCCTGTTTTTAAGGTAGAATGTCTATATTTGTTGGGGACCGAAACATGATTATCACCGTCTTAAATACCGAGGAAGAATAGTGTCCGTCCAACCGATCAGACGCTAGCGGAACGCACATGTATGTATACATGAGACAGATACGGCACTCCAAAAAACACTTAGAATTCAGTGTGACTTGAAACGTGTAAACCCGTCAAATTCTCCTATCAGGCTTTTCCACAATTACAGGATTTCCTCGTGCACTATGATAACAAGAGAAAGTAAAACCGAAGCTAATTATTACTATGTACATTGTAGCTGCAGCGCGCCACCAAAATCAGAAATCTTTAAAGAAATATAACCCGATAATAAGAGGCGAAAAGAAACGTAAAAACATACTTTTACGTCACCAGAATTAACACCCATGACAGTTGACCATCACGGCCAATGACGGGTGCAAACGACCAAGAATTTTGTACTCTGTTAGGGGGCGTCCACATTACTCGTGCTCGTGCTCGCCAGGCTTGTGCTCGTCGGGAGACCCGTCTGGCTTTTACTTGTGCTCGTAAATCTCCGTCCACACTATTTCAGTTGCTCGCCAGGCTTCGGCGGTTGAGGATCCGTATATTTACTCGTAGTGTGTATAGGCTTTAGTCGTATTTTAATTTATTGGCTATAGTTTTTAAATTATAAATTTAAAATTTGCTTGTCTCGTGACTTGTTATATCGTCCACATTACTCGCGAACATAGCGAGTCACACGAGCATGAGAACGAGTAATGTGGACGCGCCTTTAGAGATCTTCATGTGCTTGGTTTGTTAAAGAAACGCGACGACAAAGCAATGAAGACCATACTGAAGGTATGGGCCTAGTTTTCTTAAATTTTACAAATATACTCTTATACCTTTTAACACATAACTCGGTTTCACTTACAATTAGAACATATTAATATTCTCAGAACATTAATATTTAATATGAAATACACAATATAGACTGCATAATGAAGAGCTTCATAACTTGTACTCTTCTCCAAGTATAATTAGATTGATCAAGTCAAGGAGGATGAGGTGGGCAGGGCATGTAGCACGAATGGGGGTGAACAGTAATTCATATAAGATATTTGTGGGAAAGCCAGAAGGAAAGAGACCACTGGGAAGACAAAGGCGTAGGTGGGTCGACAATACGTGTATTAGAATTGATCTTAGAGAGATATGATAGGATGGTATTGATTGGATTGATCTGGCTCAGGATAGGGACCAGTGGAGGCTCTTGTGAGCACGGTAATGAACCTTCGTGTTCCATAAAATTCTGGGAAATTCTTGAGTAGCTGCAGAATTGACGGTTCCTCCAGAAGGGCTCAACTCCATGAGTAAGTAAGTAAGTAATACACTTTATACCATAAGGGAATTATATAAACAGCATACCTGTAGAACGCATTCTCAGTGTACGGAGATACAGCAGATGGAAAGAAGACAGACTGTAAAGGTTCTATGTGCCTGACGGCGGCCGCAACGGGCCGAAATATGCAGTACATGCAAAGGCATGGTGTGTGTGTATACCAGAATTGTGTCGACTGACTAATATTAAACGTTTCTTAATTCTGTTCAATTAGCAACGTTCACATTTTAGCGTGCCTCATTTTAATAGTCCGCTTCAATTTTTGCAGTGTTTTTTTGAAAGGAATGAGGTCAAGCCTCGAGGGACAAGCACAATCAATTTTTCCCTGAAACTTCGGGTTCATTATGTAATTTGAAATTGACAGATCCGTGGGCGTCGAATATTTGATGAGCATGTATTTCCCCATTGCATATATATCATAATGCCTCTAGCTAACACTTATCGTTCAATACATGTACTGATATATGATCCTACATACTTGTATTCTGAATAAAAAGAATTTTGCAAAACAACGTTGACATCCCTCAGGCAAAATATGAAACACATGTCAAGCTTTTATCTCGTGTACATAACAGAGGCAGAAATGGATATCGGCGAAATATTGTAGGCTCTTGTAATGAAATTCAGTAAATCGACCGGGATTTGACAAATTTTCACACTTGAAATAATAAAACCGAAATCTCAGTTCTTCCTATACGATAAACATGTATATAAAAGATTCACACAACTGTACAGTATTATCACGTGTATCTTGGTAACGCTACAGTAAATAATCGGTTCCCGATTTGGAAACTCGATTTTATCGATAATTTCACACGCCGTACTACGTTATTATACTTCAAATTATTACTGAAACAATAACACACAAAGTAAGACCATCACACTTCAATTCTAAACTTCGTTTGTAGCCTCCGGAACTCTGTTGTTGGATTCTGTCAGTCCGTAAACTTTGCTACTTTTATAATCTTCTCTTGAACCGTGTAGGAGTCGTTAGTGTCTCAACTGCTGAGCTGCTTTGAACGAAGTCTTCCTGTCGAATCCCCTCGAACAGTCTTCACTGCTCCTTATACAAGCTCGGCACGGACCACCAACAGAAAACACATCGCTACTCAGCAGCGGATATCATGTACTGTTGTCAGGAATGTCCACTCATGCATTGTCTAGCAATGGACGCTCTATTGTTGCACATTTGTTGCTGTGATATGTGTTTACCGGTATGTTACCTATCACTGGACGCCCTTCTATCGTTGTGTGCTCGTTGGTTAGAACATGTTTACGTATTCGTCTCCTACAAAAGGCCCAATCTGTCACAATACCAAAGAAAGAAGATCGAATGTTCTGATACATAATCGGGAGGTCCTGGATTTGCCCAGAAAAAGATTATGCCTGGAAATATAAGAAACAGAAACAACATTGACGGCTGATCGTAAGATTTAGGATGTTGAAACGAAAGGGAATTAGTAAACTGTTGTGGCCAAATCTCTTACTAACCACCGCTTATATGAGAGAGACGTACGTGACAAAAAGAGGCATTCTTAAGATGGGATTACACGAGTAAATATGCAAAGAACAGAAAAGGCTTAAAATTGGGCTTTTGTTGTCAGCTGAACCTTGCAGTTAGTCATTCAAACATCCATTCACGTAAGACAATTATGCATGAAGGTTTATAGATCCTTACCTGCGTATGGGGTTTGGATTTCTTCACTACTTCAATGAAATAGGTCTTTTCGACAAACGGAAATAAGGTCACAGCAAATGCATTAGATCAGTATAAAGTTCGCGATGATAAGCATCGTAATATCCCAGATGAAAGCGCAGAATTATCAAAAGCAAAGATTGAAACGAATGTCGTGTGTAACATCTGTTCCAGTTATTTGCACTTGGATTCAACACATTTTCTGGCAAACACGGTGCCAAAGTATAACTATTAAACAAGCCTACAAGCGAAATGAAACATGTCCCAAGTATCTGTCGCCATGGAAACGCACTACATTTGTATTAAAACTACTATGTGTTCTACTCTTTGAGTGCGTGTACTCGTATTGTGTGTGTTGCATGGTGTCAGACCTCGCTTGGAATCTGTCACGTAGAACTGTATGACGATTTCACCTACACACCAAAATAGATGGGGACGCTTTCTAAAAATCTGTCATTGAAGTAGACACAAGCATAAAGCCTACACGGTCATTCACATGAGGTGTGACCAAAACGTTCCGGGACTGAATTCAGTATAAAGAAATGAAGAACACGACAGGAATATTAAAGTAGCGACTTAGCTTATAACTCATTACTTTAACAGAAAGATGTCACTGTCACGTGTTTACGGTGCACACGTGACGAAAATAACTGATTCTAGTTCAGACGAATGGATTTATTAACACTTTGGTTACAAACTCTTTTAATCACACTTAATTGCAGTGCTATCGCTGTTTTACGCACAATTCATAATACACACACGCACACGCACGCACGCGCACATACACACACACACACACAAGTCCTCTCCTGGTAATGCAATTAGAACACCGGAACAAGCGCTCCTAGTCACTACACATGAATAAAGTCTTCTAATTACACACAAGGTCTTTACACGACGAACTTCCTGTGGGTGTCACTTAAAATTCTCTCACTGTTATTTAAATACTCCAACACTTAAACACTCTGAAACACGACCTTGGTTATCCCTGGAATCTCGTTATATAGCCCTAGAATCGACCACACACAGGAAACAGCCTATATTGTTGTAGAGGAGTGTTTACGACGACGTTGCATACCATCGGTCTCGGCGCCGACCCCATAGAAAACCAGTCACGTGACAACCATCTCGCCATCCTACTGGCGCGCTGATTTGCCCAGCAACGAGCTATAAACAGAAGATTGTTTACAGGCCGTTGCCTAAACACATTCTGGCTATCCACGTTACAGTATTCTGTATCAAATTTTGAGACAAACTCTCTTTTGTATAGATATGTTTATTAAGCAATACGCGTTACACAACTTCTGACAGCAACGTATTTTAAGACTTGTGTAAAATTTCGCAAGGCAGTCAAGAGAATGTGGTTCATGTTAAGCAGTGCATTTGGGGATGAAATGTTCAGCCACTGAGTGGTTTTTATAGCTTCAGAATTAACAGCTTTCTGAGATGCTGCAGGCTCGGATCCTTCGCTGACATCGCAGATGGAATGAGTCACTCCAGTTCCTCGTAAAATCCGTTACGTTGGAACGAAAAGGAAACTTTAAGATGCGGAAGAATTTATTGTGCCTTATGACACTTACCCGGTCGTAATTAATTCAGAGTGTGAGCGTAATTAAAGTATAAGCAATATTCGTGCCTTTAGTTACGACACTGCCGTAATGATAAAAGAGACGGTAATTAAATTAATGAGCAACCACGATGATTCAACTTGTTCCCCACATACAGTGTCCGCTAAAACTCACCATAAGCAACTTACTTTTTCCTTGACTTAACACGATCGTAAACTCGAGAAATCTGGCAGTGCCAAAGAATATACAAAAATCAAGCAAAGACACGAACGCTGCCCTGAAAAGGGATAAAGAAAAGTGTGTACATCCGAACGTACTATTTTATTTTGCATATTCATAACACATATCATGACATTAATTAAAATATTTCACATTAATGCCACAGTGTAGCAGTAAATTTTCATTTAATTGTAGTCCACATCTACTGTCCAGTAAGTGAACTGCTCTGACTTTCTTCTGGCGAACTTTTCTAGCCATAAAAGTAGCCAATTCTACACGAATGGGTCGACTTCCGAGTTCCTGGACCCATCAGAGTCCAGATCCATCATCACAACAGACAAGCACGATAAATATGAACTGAATTTACTATTTCGACCTACATTATAGTATCCGCCCCTACAATTAGTCCCTGTAGTCCTCCTTGGTGAGACTTTCAATGAACTAAGGTGTGCCATGTACAGGAGGTTGGAGTCCCTATTACTCCTCTTTGAGCATGTGGTTCTGACGGAGGACAAGGGATCCAGCATTGTCATTATTGTCAACACGCCCACGCAGGGTTGGCCGTGGCACTTCTGCGACACGTATACACACATGGACAGAGTTCCGCAAGGGAACACCCACAGGACAGCATTCTACAATAGTCTGTTGCCTCCTGCCACAAAAATAATGATGAACAGCTCAAGCATTTAGCTTGCAATGTTGATACTTCTGGCAGTCTACCTGCTATTACTTTGAAACGCCTTAAATATTATGGTGTAAAGTTGTCTCTGTACTTAACTAAGTAAGCACTATGCCATGAAGGCGTATGGGAGAGTGGATGTATAGATCCACATTTTCTTGACCTCGGCACTAGCTGTAGACGAGTGGTCAGCTCTGGATAGGAGGCTGGGTGGGCCCCAGAGCCGGTGTGGACGATATGGAGTAGAGAAAATTCTGACCCCAACGGGACTCAAACTACGGCCCCTCGGTCGTCCAGCCCGTAGGCACTAACGCTTGAAAATATTTATATTCTGCAGAGATTATGAGACGCTTTGTGTTCTTCATTCCGACCAAGAATATATAAGTATCTCACTTTATGACAATATTATTAATATAATGACAGTCACGATAGCTCAGTCGGTATAGTGACGGGTTATGGGCTGGATGGCCCGCGATCAATTCCCCGCAACGCAAGATTTTTCACTTCTCCATGGCGTGCAGACCGATTCTGGGAGCCGCCCAGCCTCTTATTCAAGGAGTACTGGCTGGAGCGTGAAGCTGACCACTCACTTCCATCTAGTGTCGAGGTCAAGAATGGTGGAGCTATGCCTTCACTCCCTCATGTCTTCATATCATAATGCCTTACTAATCAAGCACTGGGACAACTTTGTTATTAATTATACATATGTACAGCGGTGAATGGCAGAATGAAACGGAAAAGATAAAGATAAAGAAGGAAGACGTGTTCACTGCACGACAATATTATTTGCATCTTCCCCGTTCCGTGGCCCCGTGTTTAACTCATTTATATCTGTGGCGACCGGTGGAAAGGGCTGCAATGCATATAGTCTCTCATCTCAGCCATTGAATTTGGGCCTGGAGTGGCTGCTTCGTTTAAAAGCCAAATTAGCTATACAATTTTGTATCATGTGCATACCCTATTGTGATCTGAGAGCATGGGTATCGTAATTATGTCAAGGCATACAGACATAAATATTGCAGCAAACATGTCTGTTCTATACAACGGCTGGCTTTGTTCGTTCCACAATATATAGACTTCCACTGAATTGATTATGTGCCTCATACGTGTAAGGCAAAATCTAATTTGTCGGTCGTGAAATGCATTGCTTAGAAACGGCTGTTTGGAAAATAATAAGATAGGTACCGTAGCCTGGTTTATTAAATCCCTTATATTGAACATGTTAACTCATACTGGTTACGAGACAATTCGTAGTAAGTTCTTGGTGATATCCTAACTTGCCGCGTCTGATTTGCCTCAACAGCAAGTTTACATACATACATACATCTTTCTGACGTTTCTTAGGCCGAAATCTAGCTCTTTTACTATGTTAAAGATTTCGAATGCCAATTCTTGTTTTACGCTACAAAGAGCTTATACAGACTGTGGAAGTAAAGTTTCACGTACTATGTTGTATCAGTATTTGACTGCGAATTTTCAGCTTCAGGTTGTGGCAACTTTTCTCCTGGGGAAAGAAACCTAGCTACCAGTCCAACAGGAGTGTGCGTCGGTCACAGGGGCAGTCTTGATGTGAAACTTAAGAGAAATATTACTGACTCTTCTGGAATTGGGTGCGCCCAGCCTGCATTCAGTCACTGACTTACTCTAGTTCGACCACGAAAGAGAAAGCTGTGATGTCAGCACACAGTATTGTTTCACAGTTAATTTTCAGATACTGAGAAGGAAGTTCAGATGAGCTTCGACTGAGCTTTGAATTTTAAGAAGAAGATAAAGTAACATATATTATCGGTTTAAGAACATAACGAGTGCGTGCGTACTACACGACAGTCCATCTGATACTAGAACAATGCAAGATTCCATTGCTCGATTCAGAGTTCATGTGAACTATCATAATTTTTAATATTTTCTTTATAATTAGTAAGTTAGGAGGAGACTGAATTCGAGTAATGCTTGCTTCCATTCAGTCCAGAACCTTATCTCCTCGTCTGCTACCTAAAATTTTAAAAATTAGAACATACAAACATATAAGCAGATACNTAAGAAATCTGCAAGCGACAACACCGTGAGAACCGAAACGTCGGTTAACACCACATATACACGGTGCCAAATCCCAGAAGACTGCTTTCTTCAGATACTAAAGGGTTTTGACGAAGGTGTATAATACTAATAATTACTAGGTTTTTAGACTTTGTCCATCGTCCGGTATTCTAGAAATTAGAAAACACAATGTTTCGGAAATTCGATCTGTTTCCGTCCTCAGGTAAGGGGGCAGACACCTAGACTGTTGGGTCCCTTAGATAGAGCTAACCTCAATCACTAGTCCAGTTAGTTCTGTAATGGCGCCCTTCCTGTTAGTTTCACTTCTGTTCCTACAAAATGCAGAATAAAATGGTAATGGGATTATTTTTATCTCTTTATTTTAACAGGTTTATTGATCTCATGTTCGAAATTCGCATCCTCGGAGAACATATTTTACAAAGTGGTATAGATTAACCCGCAGTCACTACTGAATAACGTCTTGTCCTTTTTATTGGCATTCAAGGCAGGAGGAACAGGTGGGTAAAGAAGAGTTGCTTGGCTAATGGCACTTTAATTCATATGAAGGTTCTGGGAAATCGAGAGTAAATATTTGCTTAGAATTTATGCCTTTCAAAATACTCCATGTCTCAGAAATGTAATAGAATTTAGAGTTTAGCAGGGACACGTCTGCTTCATTCATACGAAACGTGCATCACACAATCACAAGCCCACGCAAACATGCCATAACTCGTCACATACTTAAAGCAACTGCACAAAATGTTAATGTTTTAAATGCTATAATTTTGAGACCTGGTGAGCAAGAAAAATTCCAGTCTGAACACGTGATCGTTTATTGCAGCTTTGTTCAAAATAAGGGAACAGATGTGAAGGCACAGCGGCATAAAGTGAAATAAAACGTTCGGCTGTGTTACCGGCGAAAACCTTTCCCGTGTTTTCTTCTGTGGCTTCACACAAACGATGTGATAATGTACCTTGAAATAGGCTACAATTTAATCCTTGTTCAGTCATGAAACCTTATTCTTCGCCGTATAATCTCTGCAAGTACATAGCCCGAATTAATTACAGAGCGACAGTGTGAATTTGTATGTGGCGCCGTACAGTAGAAAAGTTGAGCTTATTTTTGCGAGAAAAGAGCAGCATTACAAAGGGAACTACTGAACATAGGCGAAACTTGTACGGAGAGAGGGAGGTTCAGAGTAATGCAAAGGATTCAAGCCAAAGACAGCATAAGAACCTGCCGCGTCTCCATGGAAACCGAGTAACCGCATAAAGATGCTGATTTCATTGAGTTGAACTAAAATACATCAACATGGGAGGCAATATAAAATATCTGGGCATCCTTCTTACCGCCTTTACTGAAATGCTGTCATGACACAGTCAAGTATTTCTGAACCTGTTTCACATGGTGACAGACTGAACTATAGTTCAACATTCTTTAAGAGCTGTATCCTCTTTGTGTTTACAAGACTAAAGGGTTGCGATCATACAGGCAAATGTTTTTTATTTATCAGTTCACAACATGTTTCGGCCTAGACATGCCATTATCAGGTGATTCTTGAGGAAACATACAAATGGTGACGGACTACATTATATAAGGCAGTGCTAGTATAAAACACTTTCTTACAATTGGCCGTATCCGACATTACTAAATACCAAAATGATGTTCGAAACAGTTCCTTTCCAGCAGACTTTATTACAAAAATTCTTTACTTAGAAATTAAAAATTTTCCTGAAAGTAACAGAGAATATCTACAGCAAAATGAGCTTACTGTCTTAAGTAATATTGTGAGAGGAAACATAATTTGCAGGTGTACCCCCCCCCCCCTTCGTNAATTACAATCCGGCTCGTCTTGGTTAGTCGACAATCTCTCGGCAATAAAAAAGTCCAAGCACTTTATGGAACTCGAAGGCTCATAACCGGGATCACAAAAGCCCGCTGTGAATAATGAGGATCTCTGGGTTGAACCCCTAAAGCGTACTTCCTTGCTGCACAGTATTTTCATCCTTTGTATTGTTAATTCCCTATTTATGAAATGTGCAATAATAATTCCAGAACTAAGTTAAAATTAACATAGGTTTGTAGGTTAGCGCGCTTGACTAATGGGTAGATGCTTATTTGATCGAAAATTGGCCGAGAAAAATTTGTTATTGTCTTATTATTATTATTATTATTATTATTATTATTATTATTATTATTATCATCATCATCATCATCATTTTGAACAACT
>NW_019724586.1:211462-255272 GCF_002891405.2 Cryptotermes secundus | reverse complement strand
CCGTGTTTGTATTTGTTAGTTAAAAAGCAATATTTATAACATAAACTGTATGTAAATTTACTATCTTTGGGTACATACAATTTAACACGCATAATTGAAATGGTTCAATAGTTATCACCATAAAGTCAAGAGTTAAATACTGAATTCATGCAGTCGCCATCTTGTTTCCCATTCACCAAAACATTGTTTCAACGGAAGTTGTATATTTTTTCGAACATGTATTACTGTACACATAATTTTATGGGTTTACATAAGAGATGCTATTGTCACTTCCACCTCATAAGTTCGTGCGTCCGCCGTATTATAGTTACCGACTGCAGGAAATCCAAAGGCACGATGACAGAGTGATCTCTAACCTCATTAACGTCCATATCAAATGTCGTTAAAATGGGCAACGTTTTTGAAGATTGAAAGAACACACAAACACACAGGCAGGATGGTGATACGGTAAGTCCAGTTTTCCTTTGCGGAATGAAAGTAGACAGAAAATTGAAATAAATGCGCTCGGGTGTGCTGGTTTGCCATGTATTAAATAATGAACTTTGATGTATGTCTTTCGTCGAAATTAAGTCAACATTCGCTAAATCGCGTTCTAAAACAAAGTTGCACCTTTTTCGACAGCTCAGAAATCCGTATAAGGCTGGAATTTACTCGGTATCATATAAAAAGATAAATTAATTTCGAACGACAAGTGCTTTCGAATTTGAAAATAGATAGCAAAAGAGAAACCCCATAGATAAACCTCTCTTTTCAGAAATTATCCGATATTATTAAAAGATAAAAAAGACGGTGTGTTAACTTTAAAAGGTACATATTTCTAAAACGAAAATTTATGCACGAATTTTATTTTATATATTCAGGAAGAAGATTAAATTTATTTTCCGTTTATTTAAAAGAGAATGTCATAAAAATTTATTTTGGCTCCATAAAATTGAAGATTTTAAAAGCTGGGAAGCAGATAGACAATTCTTTGAAGCATTCCGCGTAAGGTCACGGTTTGACCAAACGTTCGTGATTTTACAAATTCAAATAAGAGAACAGTTGTGAAGGAATCAGGATCACTGGAAGTACTGCCTGCATCCATTAGCAGCAGCGAAACTACGTAGTATTCTTGCATTATTGAACGAGGCTATTGTTACCTGAACAGCTTACACAAAGCCTAACGGTTGTATGACTAAATAATATTGTCACGTGTCCGAGGTTCCGTGACAAGAAATCAGTGGATTCTGGATTAGACGAAGCTGCTTTATTGGATATCTCGTTTACAGTTACAACTGGAGTTACTCTGAAATCATGTCTTCCTGACGATGCGACCTGACTAGTCCGTCGTCTTTGATCTGACCTCTGATCTGGTCTTCTCTCTGGTCTTCCCTGATCTCATCTCCGCTCCGGTCTTCTCTGTTCTCAATTCCGATCTGGTCTCTTCTGATCCCTCTGTCCTCAAGCCGAAGTCAAAGTCACATTGCGACTGGCGGTCAGGTACGGTCTTCTTTTTGCGGGGCGCTCTCTCTCACTTGAGGACGGGTCTGTCTTTTGTATATGCTGTTGGTCCTTGCCAGCGCAGTCTTTCTCGGGTCCGAGTCCGTTGGAACTCGGGACCATTTTTTTCTGTCTCAGATTTGAGACTTCCCTTTTTGTCGCCTCATACGACTCGCAGAGTCATGGTGGAGGTATTCGACCCCGCCTCCACACGGGTTTCCTTCTGTCCTGTGTTCCGTTTTGTCTCCTATCTTCCACAGTCGGACGGACTAGGAGACACCTACTTGAAGGGTATTCGTTGCAGCGGGAACTGCAGTAGCTCTGTCCTTCATTCCCGTGGTAACGTCTGCCAATGCACGCGTTGTAGCGTTTACATCTTTACAACTGCCGCCTAGGCAACGAGGTATTCACTGTTCCTTGTTGTATGGGAAATATAACTACTGAGCCGTTGTCTAGCAATGGACGTGTTTATATGTGCTGTCTCGGAAACATGTTTTAACAGCCGTTGTCTAGCAATGGACGCCCGCTTAGATATTCTGGCGATTAGGCGGTACGCCACATTATTGAAAAGGGCAAGTAAGGAAGCGATTGTGGTATATATTAAAACTATCCTGAAATATTATTGACGAACTAAGGAGAACGACAATAAATCTCAGGTTGCCGGCCTTCTGGTCGAGATTATAATCCGTGATATTCCGACGAAGGAACGGAACACTTCACAGTGATGGCGTCTGGCGAACACACGCAATTAGGAATTATGCAGTTGCTGCTCTGAATATTGAATGTGTGTGAAGAACGTGATATCTGTACTTGGTTCGTTTTCATCATACAGCCTTGAAGACACACGAACAAAATTTCCCGTCTTTTCGGACAGGTATACTTTGGCATTTTAATAATTAAGATGACAGCGGTGCACTCAAGAAGAAAGCCAAGAACAGACATGGTTCTACAGAAAATTGAAGAATCACAAAATCTATATGATTTCCTAGTGTCTGAAAAAAAAGACTGAAAACCACGAACAGCCTGGAAAGACACTGAGTCCAAACGGAGCCATACAGAGACATTATTAGTAATAAAACAGCCTTTTAATGATACTTTGTACTCTCAGGTATAGTACGGAGAAAAATAAGTTATACTGTGTGTCCAATTAAACAAAATGTCATTAACGACACAAGGGGGGATATGACATACAGCTCTATGCAACGTTAGCAGTGTCAACAGATGGACGCCACAGGTCAATTTCACGCTCCGACCGCTTTATTCCCTGAGTCAGAACCTCCGGTAACTACTGGATGGAGCGTTTGAAGTCTTCAGGGCCAATATGGAACTAGTGGCGGAGAGAAAATACTCTTGGAACAGTGACAACACGGCAAACTTGAGTCGGCCTACCCGACTGAGAAAGTACGGCACTGTCTCATGAAAGTTACAAAAAAAAAAAATAAATAAATAAATAAAGATTTTGATGAGAATGTAAATTCTGTGGTCCTCTTTATACTGTAACGTGTTTACGTTACTGAAGACGCCGTAGAGATGGTTAATTGGTTTATTTAACAATCTACAAATAACGGCTACAATTAATTATCACACAGTTGCGGGGTTTCACACTTTATAACCCTAATCGCATTAATCTGTTAACACTGTTGCGGGGTTTCACGA
This sequence comes from Cryptotermes secundus, assembly GCF_002891405.2. Taxonomy (NCBI): domain Eukaryota; kingdom Metazoa; phylum Arthropoda; class Insecta; order Blattodea; family Kalotermitidae; genus Cryptotermes; species Cryptotermes secundus. The sequence continues at coordinate 252,137 of NW_019724586.1, read as the reverse complement.
CTTATAACCCTATGCGCAAATCAGTTCACTCTGTCTTCAGTGGTCTACACGTTTACAGTAGGGGAGCTATGTATCACTGTATCACACGCTCCCAATTACACAATCACACACACGTCCGGTTCTTCTTTCCGCGACGGCTGCTATACTCCAACTTGTAGTCGGCTGACTGTTGCTTTACAACTCGACGGATGTCACAGTACAACTGTGTTAGGCGGCTGCTACAGTAGAACTCTCTGGTAGCCACATTAGAACTGACTGGTACCAGCTGTGCAGCTCACTTATATAGCTGCAGTGCTTGCCGGTTGCGTAATAAGTGCCACGTCACAGTAGGAAGTTGATTACGGGTACGTAGCGTTGCGCGTTACGTCACCGCGGAGGGGAGTGGCGGGGCGGGAACTCGCCTATTACCGTAGTAACGCGAGCGTTACGTTACCGCCACGTACCGCTGGGGAGGTAGGGGTGATCCATAGCTCAACATGTCACAATACATTTACTTCTTCCGTTCATATGCACATCGAGTGTGAGAAAACTGATAGTGTCGTGGTGGGTAGGACTTTTCGGTGAATATGTCTACATCTTTTCCTTGAAGATGGTAAAAAGTGGATTCTCCGAAACGTAAAAAAAAAATCTAGATTCCACCACTATCACCCAAGTAAGATAAAAATATTAGCTGCAGATGGCAGGAAAATTCTGAAATTGTTTACGCTCACACTTCGACAGAATCCCGCTCAACACAATTCATTCCTTGCTTCCGTTCAAAACACTACAAATACGCTTTCGTGTGAAAATTGGTTGTCGTTTTTATAGTACAAAATATTGTTCTACACTTCATAACTTCCTTATCATGCTGTAGGTTTCAATGTGTAAACACAATTTTTTACTAGTTTCTGTTTGATAAGTACAGACCGAGAGTTTTGTATAAATTATTGTATCAGAAAATTATAAAGACCTGGACGAATATTAAAGAGACACGACTACAATTTATCACATAATACAGCGATATCGATTTAGCAGCTACATTAAACAACAGGTTGGGATAATTACTAAACACACGTAATGCATGCAAAGCACAGGTAACTCACGAAAGGGAACACATTGTAGGTTATCAGCTTTAGGTCTACAAAAATTTGTCTGGTTCAACTCTTTTTCTTCTCATAATAAATGAGTATCGATTGGCGTGAAGTGAACTGCCACTATAGCTCCTCTGTTGCTGAGTCGCCCAGTATTTATCGCCAGGTTCCGAGAACCGGTTTGGTAACCAGACACACAAATACATGCAGGAAAATCTGAGCCAAAAGCAGAAGGAAAACAATATCTCAACAATAGCCGTATCGAATTGTTTCGAGCCTAGCACAGCGCGTCCCGTCTGCTGGACAAATTTATCGGTAGCTATTAACATAAAGCTACGGAAAACTGTAAGTTATAGCAAGAACTTATAACGGAAAACTACGTGGTAATGGTACATAAAATATAATTAACATAAATGAATGTTTATGTTTATTTTTTTTTCATTTGGCGCTACAGCCCTAATTTGTGCCTTGGCCTACTTCCATGAAACTCTCCATTTCACTTCGGCGTACTAAATCTTAGACATTCGGTAGGACTCCTTAGGCGGGTGGTCAGCTCGTCGCAAGGCCTCTACCTGTACACAAACACAGGAAAATGCACGCATACACACACAATAAACATCCATGCGCTCAGTGGGATTCGAACCCATGATCCCGGCTTCCGAGGGAGCAAAGACAGTGCATGCCTTAGACCGATCGGCTACCGTGACCGGCCTATGCTTAATTTTACCATATAATATTTCAGCTGGAGACAGTGGCCACGCAGTGTAAAACATGAAATGCCTTCACCCGCTCAAACACTGCGATCTTTGGTTCGAACACCTCAAGAGGCATGTATATATTGTGACATGACGCCTGAAAGCTGGAATTGCTACAAAAATGACTCTCTAACGCGCGTATTCGCGGAAACGGATACGCTTGTAGAAAAAAGAAAACGTTGCCGTGAAACTGACACACGTTTCGTACAAACGGATAGACACCAAATAATAGAGGAACTGTTCGAGGTGGTGATCTCTATTCGGTTAGCCCCGAATTATAAAAAGGGGACACATCATTCATTCGAGAGTTCATTGATGATTCGTAAGAGAATTCAGAAGTTGAGTGTTCAGCTGTGGACTGATAACCAGCGGACGACGGAACCTGAAGAAATGACCAATTGGTAAATCAGAACCAAGCCAGTCACGGCAGAACCGAAGACACTCGTAGTCCAGCAAGGAATGGAGCGAGTCTCAGACAGTCATTGACTGTGAGCTGTTGTAACTGATCGTAATTAAGAGTGACTGTAAAAAAGGCGTCAATAAATCCAATCATTCAATCCGGAACCCGTTATTATTCGTCATGGAAGTCCGGACACGTGACATTTTGGTGTCAGAAGTGGTCACGACCATAAATTCGTGTCAGTATATTTGCATTTTCTTTCTATGCTTGCATTGTTTACGTAGGTAGCGGTCTTGCGACGGGAGTCATACCAACTGTCTATCAGATTCATGTTTTCAGAACTAATTCTGAAATGGTAACAGGTCGGAAAGCCTAATCCGTCAAGGTGGTAGAAGAAGAAGCAGAATTTTTAAGGAAGGACCAATTGGAACGAAAATATGAAGCATGTTTTTACAGAGATGTCTTAGACAGTCACTAAGCACCACGCCATAGACTCGTATAAAAGAGAGTGGGAGTAAGCTCCATGTATTCAGAGTCATGACCCAGTAGAATATGATCATGAGTCCCACGGGACGCGGAACCAAGAATGACTGTGCTGGCTAGCCCACCAGCAATTTACCCGACCCGATAATCCATGCATTCAATACGTCGACAAGGATGTGAATGTTGAATGGGCAGCTTCACATCTCCTCCGATAATTCTCCTGGGACAGAGCCCCTGATACCAGTTTCGTAGAATGCTGCGTGCCCGTAATCCGGGTTGGACGCGACGAGTAAGAAAGAAAAAAAAAAGAACTCCTCTTCCGGAAATAGAATTCCGGTTGTGAGTGCGTAGCAAGTCACATTGGTGACTGAATTTCTCCAAGCTACTGCTCTCACTTTCTGCTTGCTTCACACAACAGATGCCAATATCTTTGATTGAGGATAGTTCATTAGTTCCAACTTCAAACACCAAAAAATTATCTGCTGCAGAAAGTTCAGTGTAATTCATTTTCTTCCGTCTGTAGCCGATCTCATCTTAAGCAGACACTGCAGCGGAAGCTTGGTGGATTAATTAGGCCTGCGGTACGTTAATTAGTTAAGAAGAAGAAGCCAGTGAAATTAACCACGAAGTTTAAAATTGGATGAGTCTCCTCTGCCACTAAGTGATATCTTAATCGGCTGGAGGTTTCAGTGTAATAGCCATTCGACTCTTCATCTCGTAGAGGCCGCTTGATGGAGAAGGCTCCACAGACTGCAGTCGGCGATAGGCCACTGATGAAATGAAGGGTTTAATATCATTCGTTAATGATTTATAAAAACTGCTCAAGTTACAAATCTTAAAATACTTAAATTCATTTGAATCGAAATTGGGAACTAAATTTTGTATTAAAAGTGCATCTATTATTTAATATACATTAAATTTAATTTATAAAATATAAAATTACCGTATTGTCAGACACCAATTCAAGAAGTTTGTGCAAATGCATATTTTACTTTATATAATGAGTGGCCGTGCCATTGCTCAGGCGGTTAGTCGCTGGCTTCCCAGAGTGGCGGCCCGGGTTCGAGCCTAGGTCACGTCATGTGGGATTTGTGGTGGGCAAAGTGACCCTTGGACAGGTTTTCTCCAAGTACTTCGTTTTCTTCTGCCAATCCTCATTCCACCAATTGCTCCACATTCATCATCTATCATTAGGGGCAGGTAAAATAGGCCAAATAGTGGTCGACAAACCAAGTTGACTCAGCCTCACCCCACCCCAAGAAACTAAGAAAGAAACTTATATAATGAGTCTTCTCTTCAAAGTCTCGCAGAACACTTTGAGAAAGCTCTAGGCACACAAGTGTCACGCGGCAAGCCTGTCTGAGAACCACTGAGCTAGACTACAAAAAGTGGTGGGGTAGTCGAGGCATGATGAATTTGAAAGGAAGCAGCTGCGACCTAACCGATGAACTATCCCGGCACTTGACCAGAGGATTGAAGGAAATCACGAAAAAATTCAGCCAGAAGAGCCGGTGCCCCAGCTGAGATTCAAACAAGAACTTCCAAAATACTATGAGTCTAGAGAGTTACCGCTGTTTCAGTCCGCATTGTGGATCTCATCCTTAACTAAATATGTCCTGCTCAGAAGTAAGCGGCCTCCGTAGTCCAGAGGTAACGTTCCCACCTCATGACTCGTAGTACGCGAGTTCAAATACCCGGCGGAGGTCTTCGAAATTTTTAAAAGCGGAAAAATTCAAGGAACAAGTCCTCCGGGCGGGACTTTAAGCCGTGGGTCCCGTGTCGTAGCTTTACGGCACGTAAAAGAACCTCATATCTCCAAAGGAGGTCACTGAGCCAAATTATGGACGTTTCCCGCCCAACAGCAGTCTCTAATACCTCTGGTAGATGGGGGAAGCATTATAGATACCTCTCAGCTAGTAGAGCCGGTCTCGCTGGCTGGGCGGGACTGATGGTAAGCACCAGTACCGGTAGGATATAGAGACTGGTAGAAATCATAGAGGGAAGCACAATGGACCAATACAGGCCTCAGTGCATGGGGAAACCCACCCTCTCTAATAACTAACTAACTAACTAACTAACTAACTAACTAAATATGTCCTGCTCAGAAGTACATATTCGTTTTCATATACCTAGTCCCGACGAACGTTGGAGATTAACATTAAAATGGATCTTAGAAAGACAGGATGCGGTGATGTGTACTGGATTGATCTGGCCCAGGATAGGGAACAACTGAGGGCTCTTGGGAACAATGTAATGAACCTTAGGGTTTCATAAACTCTCTGTCTCCATGGCTTTTAGTCCGCAAGCGTACTATACCGACCGAGCGATCGCCGCCTGTCGGCGAAGTTAGTGGCAACTTTAGCGCATTGAGGGTGTCGTGTGGTCAGCTCAACGGATTCTCACGGCCGTTAATCTCGGTTTTCTAGACCGGAGAGTTCCATAAAATGTTGGGATATTCTTGAGTACCTGAGCCTCTGGCAGTTTCTCATGAAAGACTCAAATCCATGGATTTCCGCTTTGTTTACTGTATGTTCTTCAAATTTAATTAAAATTGATTTAATCTATTTAACTGTGGTATGTAAAGAGTAATGCTAAGGATGTCAGCTTTATTCAATTCGTTTAATCCTCTACGACTTAATCTCGTGTGTTGAATCAATATAGAGCCTACTACACAAATCAAAACAGGATATTAAAATTAAACTTTACGGACAATTAAACTTGTGAACACCATTCCATTGTCAGCATACTGAGTCAGGAATTACACACAACATTCTAGACGGAACTCTTACATTAGAGGCCAGGCATATATATGACGTAAAAGTCAGGACACACATCGCAGTTTTGTTTTCAGGCTCTTAAGTTGTATCATACTGTCACGTGTTGGGTATAACTTAACGTGGGTCTCGGATCTAGCGAATCTTTAATGGATACACACTCTTACACCTTACATTTATCACCACTTGCAGTGTCACTTGACTTCTGGCCCAATACGCGATATGACGTCTCAACTATCCTTGGCCGTGGTTGGATCTCAACAATCTCTGGCGGCGGCTATGCCAAGACTGTATTCTTGCTGTCTTCTGTCTATCTTCTGTCTTCTTTTATGTAGGTGTTCTACGCCTGGATACCAGACACCATTCCTCACGGTTTCGTTTCTACTGTCCGCTGTTACGTAACGGGTGCGACGAACTCTCTGTAGTTCATTTCTGGGGAGACGCGTTCGTTGCTTCTGCATTGCCTACGCAACGGCTCCCTGTTCTTTGCGTTACCATGGAAGTGCCTATTCCAAACTCACGTGTTCGGCAATCCATTGCCTCGGGAACGCTCCTTCGCGAGGATCTGTTTGTATTCGATTTGTCGCTGTTGTAACTCAACAATTTCCATTGTAGCTGTTGCGCGGCGACAGACGTAAGGTAACGCGTCACAATATAGTAGATGGGGGCCATTTTCAATATTCAAACTCGCAAAGACGTACGTATCTGAGGAAGTTGCTTCATACCAATATTCATTACTTTTCAGCTTTGCAGGTTGCCACGTATTAATTACTTTGGAAGTTATTTACTTGTTTACAGAGTAAGCCAGCTCCATTAACTTATACCAAATACAAACTTAGTATCACAGATGAACTAGCTTTAGGCTACGGAAATAAGCAAAACAAGTATGAAAACAGGTCATATCATGCTTTAGTCTGCTAGCACGTGTACATTCTTTGCTGAAACTTACTGTGTTTTCTCAACAAGTAAGTTGATGAGTTTGCCTCATCGGCAGCAGTCTCCGTGTGAAGGGAGAAGCTATCCAGACAACAAGACATAGCGTCATCCCATTCACAAATATAGCAAAAACATTAAATTCTGAGCGCTTTTACCGGAAGTGAGGAAGGGAAAGCTTACAGTGCACTATGTCTACACGCGCGATTTCTTCGTTCTTAGACCCTGAGGCCAGTGACCGATTTTATTTTACCATTTCCATGTTACTCACAATAAGCCTTCATCTCGTTTAAAAGCAAATCTCTGAATGTATTTGAAAAGTTCAGAGAATGATACACGTCTAGTCAACTCTTAGCACTTAAAAGTTCATTCACTATTTGTGGATTTCTGGTAATGTGAATTAGAGCCAATATTTTCATGCAAATGGGTGGATAGACAAAATTTCTAGGTTCTGACAATGGTGTATAATACTCGNCACGTCTAGTCAACTCTTAGCACTTAAAAGTTCATTCACTATTTGTGGATTTCTGGTAATGTGAATTACAGCCAATATTTTCATGCAAATTTCTAGGTTCTGACAATAGTGTATAATACTCAGTATTACTGGGTTTTTGGACTTTGTCCGTCATCCGGTATTCTAGAAAACAACGTTTCGGAAACTGGATCTGTTTTCGTCCTCAGGTTAGAGGGAGACGTAATCTACTCTGTGGGTTCCCTTAGAAAGAGCTAACTAGTGATTTAGATTAGCTCTTTCTAAGGGACCCAACAGAGTAGATGTCTTCTCCCTCTTAGGAGGACGGAAACAGATCCAGTTTGTGAAACGTTGTTTTTTCTGGTCTCTAGAATATCAGACGTTGGACAAAGTAAAAAAAAAACAGTAATTCTGAGACAAATTTCCATTTAAATAAAGAAAGGTATGAACATTACCGAATTGTGTCTGGAATACGCCAAGGATATAAGTGTGAAATATGAACTGTGGTCTTTCCGTCAACCGTAACTGATAATATAGCGTAAGGCAGGAACGGATAGGACAATCAAATTCGTGGGTTGTTAATCGGAGGGGATGCGTATATATTAATTTAGAGGCTCGTATTCAGTTCTAAGGAGTTACTTCATAGCATATTTCGCGTTTCAGATAGCATTTCCTTTAGGCTGTGTTGGGAACTTCAACATTACTTTTAAAATCTATGGAATATACTTCATTACAAGCTCCGCTTCCAACTGATGATGATGATTATTATTATTACTTAACTGCAAATAGGTTTTCACCCGGTGGCAGTGGTACTACAATAGGACAACAGACAAATAACACACATAAACACGTTCAAACAAAACACAGTACACAAACATTAGTAGAAAGAATATATTGTTATCTGCAGCACTGTCTAGATATAGGTGCGAGTAGTGTGATATTATAAGCATCATAAGGGGCTTACGGGTTCCTTGATATCAGCGAATTTTTTGACTAACTAAATGAATCTAAAATTTTCAAGGAAACTCCTATACACCGATGAGGTAGATTTTTTTCGATTTACGTAATCCTTCCAGCCGCACTATGGCCCTGGGGTCGACTCAGCCTCTAACGGAAATGAGTACCATGAATATTCTTGGAATATTCTTGGGGGTAAAGGGCGGCCGATGGGTAGGGCTAACAACCTTACCGCCATCTATGAGCCGATTGTCTAGAAAATGTGGGAACCTCAACATCTCATAACCCTATGGGCCTCCACAGCCTGTTACAGGGATACCTTTACTTTTTTTACTTTACTCCTATAACATTATGTTAGTGAGGAAAGCGAATTGCAGGTAAATACATATGACATATTCATGATTTAAGTAGAATTATTCCGCCGGTGGCTTCATGGTTTTACATGAGCTATTCTGTTAAATATTGAAATATAAGTCTACTTTAAATTTTCGTATAATATTTTACCAAAAATGTTCTAAATAAGTGAAAGATTCCTCATAGTCTATAAATCCAATATGGCCAATCGAACTACTCACAAATTCATGGTGTGGAAGGTACTTAGTATGATTCACGTTTCTTTCCGAGATAGAAGCACGTCTTGAATCGGCCTGAGCTGCATCATAGCTGCTTTATTCCATTGGAAAATTGTTAACATTACGTAATTTATTAGTACGAGAACGAAAAGTGGGAGTTGTCGGCGGAGTTAGTGCCAACTTTTGCGGATAGAGGGTGTCGCGTGGTCAGCACAACGAATCCCCACGGCCGTTAATTTCGGTTTTCTTGACCGGATATGGATCGCATAGAAAACAAAAAATTAGGGGGGGGGGGACACAGACATCAAGGCGATCTCATAATATACATTTTACGTCCTGTGATCCATTTCTAGGCTACTTTCTCAATTTTGAAAAAAGAAGGCTTGATATAACTTTTCTGTCTCTTTATGTTGGCCCCAAATTTTTGTTAAGAAGCTTATGAAATAATCTCGCTCTCTGTCTGTGTGTCTAACTATCCCCCATAACATTTTTCTTTCTATGCGCTAAGTGTAGGGGATTATTTGTTTCCAGAACTTCTTGTTAAATGTGGATATCCTCTGTTGTTTCAAGGTGAGGAGCTGTAAACTGAAGAATGAACCTGACTATCATTTCAACACATTCCACAAGTACTTAATAGCGTGTTTATTTCTGTTTAGTCTTTGTCATTGTCGATTATTCTAACGGACTATTATGTATGGATTTAAATTCACTGGTATTCCAAAAATCTGCATCACTCCGCGATAAGACCGTCATAGATTCCTGTTCGTAAGACTAGCGTTAATACAAATCACGAAAACATAAATTCCTTGGAGGAGTAAAGCGGCCGGAGAGGAAGCTAACCCTTTGCTTCAATCTAGTTCTGTGGTTCAGAGTGCAAGGAAATATACATTTTCGTATTATACGTCTTCACGCCATGAAATTTAATTAGGCACAAATACAACTCACGATGAACTATGAATTTGTTTCGGCGTCGCATATTTACTGCACGTTACAATATGAGCCAATGTAGGAGTACATCAGAAAATAACTTTCAAACGAAAGCTCTCACATGTGCATTTTTTTATATTTCATTCACCTTCCATGATACGAAGGAATTCATTCTGATTTCTGATTAACCTTGTACTCGATCGTATAAGTAAAAAGAACATTCTCGTATCCTGTCTCTACAATTAAAGTAAATTATTTAAATTTTTTTACCAAACGAAAAAGTTTTCAATGTACTAACACATAAAACAAGAGACGTTGAAGCATGTAAAAGTTGAAATTGGAGAGTTTTGAGAGGAGTTAATTCTTGGTCCGTAGCAAATGATTGTGGACTATTTGAATTGAACAATCACAAACCTTAATCAATGCGGCAAGCCTGAAAGTTGTGCACTGGAACTCTAACGACGCGCTACAGACATGCTGACTGTTAACATTCGAGATCGACTGAAGGATTAATTAATTTATACCAGCTTTACCTTGCTCACTGAAAAAATTACTTCCCTGTACGTCAGAGGTTTCAAATGCGACGTTGGGCACACAAACAGTGTCCAGAAAAGTCACCGAGCGAACGAAACTGGATTGGAGGTCGGATCATTTCAAGCGGTGATTTTAGTAACTAAATCCTCCGGTAGGCCATTTTCTCTTTTTTAAAGCGCCACTCCAGCCTAGATACAAGTCACAGTTCATCACCGATATAAGACAGTTTGTATAAGGTAAAGGTAAAGCTATCCATGTAACAGGCCGTGAAGGCCCATAGGGTTGTGAGACGTCGAGGATCCCACATTTTCTAGAAAATCAGCTCACAGATGGCGATGAGGTTGTCAGCCTTATGCGCCGACCGCCCTTTACCCCCAGGAAGTTCGCTTGTACTCATTTCTGGTAGACTCTGAGTCCACCCCAGGGTCATAGTTCGGCTGGGATGATTAGGTCAATTGAGAGAAATCCAATGACCTCATCGGGAATCAAACCAGTGACCTTCCGGCTTATAGCATAGTGCCGCAACCAATTTCGCTACCGAGTAGCTATAAGAAAGTTTGCATAGCATTGGAACATCACGCGATGCAAATACGGGAATCATAAGCCGGCAGCAGTAACAGGAGAATAAAAGAAATTCTATACTGTAAATGAGCAGTTCATAATCTGTACTGCTGACATGACATTATCATCATGAGGATTTCAAAGACTGACATACGGCGACGGCTTAGTTCTGAATGAGATGAGCTAGTTAGAGGCTAAATCATTTCCCATGTGACATGACCTGCTTCCTTGCTTCACACTTTAGAGATCAAAATGTTTTTAAGTATAACGATTTAGTTGATAAAGTTAACCTAACTTAATCTCACTGTCTCGTTGCTAGTTTAATGCAGGACCGAGTAGGCTGCAGCAGCGGAAGGCTCTGAAGTGGAATTTAGTAGGGTCCTGATGATCTTCCGTGTTTCAACCAAGTCTTTCTAGTCGAATATGTGGGCAGTTCCTTTCAACGGGTCGTAACAGCCACTTTCTATATCTTGTATATCTGTTGTTCATTATCGTATTTAAATTTCAACATAACACGTTAAGCCCAAAGGCCTATACAGACGCCTTATGTCTAGTTTTAAATTTCAATGCAGTCACTGTCTTGCTGAATTCAGCGTACGGTATTGCCTTTGGAAAGGACATGCTGACTACTAGAAAATCAAGATAATCCTTATATAGGCTCACTTTAATCCTTAAAAATTCATACAGATTGTTGCTCCGAAAAGTCGATACATGTCACCACAACCCAATAAAAAGGATCTTCTTACTCTAACTTCATCACAAATGCCCAATATTTTGCCGTACCTTTAGTTAACTTAATGACAGAGTTACTTACATAGGTCCTTTGTATAAAATTTGTTTTCATGTACCCTTGTCCGCTCTTCCTTAAGTCCCGTTCTCAGTTTCTAACTACTTCCTTGTAGTCGTACCTAGCCGGAATCTTCCAATTCATGTCAGGTGCTCCGTCTATCCCCTTGTTCTTCTATTAGTGTTCACTCACAGAGCTGAGCCCTTCTTGGGTAGCTGCCTATTTGCAGCTACTCAAGAACTTCCCAGCATTTTATGTAGCCCGATGGTTCAGTACCGTGTCAATATGAGCCCTCCACTGGTCCCTATCCTCAGCCAGATCAATCCAATCAACACCATCCCGTCCTATTTCTCCAAGATGTTACGTGGGTCCTTTCTTACCAGGGCATGGCACGTCCTCACGTCGCGGATGGGGGAGATGCCCTTCAGGTATGGAGGGTAGCTGCGAATAAGCAGTCACAGACAGCCGACATGGGTGGTCCTGCAGCTTGGGGGTTAGGCGCGTGGCTAACAACCCCTCACCCTAAAAGGTAAGCTTGTTATGAAAGATCACAAGAAGCCTCGGACCTGGACAGATTCCTTTCAATAAGTGTTAAGGCATGTAAACATTTGGAAGAGGAAGTCGTGGCTGTTTTACAGGGTAGTACGCCGGGTGCTTTATTGCAAGACTGGCCGACTGACCGTCGGTCGTAATATAAGACTCGAAACTCAGCTTAGACACATAAGTCAAGCGTCAGAGTCCGAAGTCAGACAGAAGACGTCAGGGAATAAGTCAGAAGTCAGAATTCCGCCTCGTGAACATTCAATAAATCGACTCACGGAGCCAAACCCGCCTCTAAAGTCACTAATACCCGTGACAATTTATGCAGATAACAGTTGCTGACCTACGCAACAAACTACAGAGAAGCAAACATTACTCGCACCTCCAGGCCGCTCTGCCCCCGGGGACGGGCCCCCCGATACACTTCGGATAGGAGGTTGGTTGTGTCCTCGATCCCATCTGGACGCTGTGGAGAATGGAAAGGTCTCACCCCTACCGGGAACCGAAACCCAGTCATACTTAGGAATCACAAGGTTCAAATACTGAAACTGGATTTCCTGTTTATGGATTTTCGGCTCAGTTGTTAAAGTGACTGCCTCAGAGCTGGTTGAACGGTGTTCGATTGCAGGCACAGCCAGAACTGTTCTGCATTTCCACCTAATCCACAGCGGCTTTAGTTGCTAAGCAACCCCCAAATTTATGGGAAGGGGAACCGTAAGATTAGTACTCACTTCCGTGCTTTTTTCTTGTTTGGTTTGTGTCTTAAACATCGTTGCTTCCTTCTTTATTAGTCGTTTTTTCCCACCCTTTCTCCTTTTCCGTAACTTGTAGACTCTTCTTCTTCGTATTCCTCCTTTTCATTCTGGATTCCTTTCATCTTCATTACTTACTTTCTATATTCTTTTTCTTTTAATTATTTTCTTCTCAATATTTCTCTCTTCCTTTGCCCTTCTTCCTTAATTCCTTTCCGTCCATTCATTTACTGGCTGATACCGAAAGGTGAGACTGTTCAAGCAATGAATGTTCTCGAATTACTCAACTTCAGCCAACGCAGCTACTAACGAAACAGTCGATGTGCAATTTAAACACGTAGACGATTATTTGTAATTCAACTTGCCAGTCACATAGCTAATCAACAAAGCATTCAAGAAGACACCCAATCAATCACCGGTTTATTTCATCAAATAGTCAATTAGTTCGACATTCAACAAACATAATTTAAATACAAAGGGAGTTATGTTACCAGTTTACCAATGATTTTCACATTCAGGCGGCGTACTTTTAATTCAGCATGCAACTGGATAAACTAGGGGAATAAGAATTATAAATACAGAGAAACAGTGTGATCAATAAAATATTTCACGTTACTTTGAACAGCAGTCTGAGGCCTAGTGCCAAAATCGATTAAATGTCCACGCCTTTCTTGCAACTGAAAACAGTATGCCAAAAAATATGGTAACACAGAAGACTACTACATTGTAACGTGTAGGGTGGTACGCGTGACGAAACTAACGGGTTATAGATCGGATGATTGGGCTTATTGGCATTTCGGTTACAAGTTCTCTTAATCACACTCAATTATAACACAATCACTATTCTACACACTTTCAGTTCACCGCTGCACACGCACTAGGATTCTCCGTCTTCACTAGTCGTCTCCTAGCAACGGATCTCAACACAGAAACTAGCACTTCATGTCACTATGAAGTATTCTTGTTATTTCGTCTTCAATCACTCTGTACTCCTGTGTCACAATATTCACAGTTCATTAAGAACATGCTCCATTCTCGTCCTTGTACTCTTAATTGAACTGCAGTAATCTAAGCTACAACAGGACCTCGTTAAACAGGCTCCGCACGGATCACACAGAAAACACAAGTCGCGTGACTGCTACCCAGCCCATCCATTGGTGCGCTGACAGCTGCCAAGCAACAAGCTATAACATTCGTCCTATTGTTTCCTGTGCAGATCGCGGGATGTTTATCGAGCCGTTGCCTATCGATGCTTTGAGCAAATCGGTTAAAATACGAATCCTCGCCATCGTGAAAAGTTCAAATTTTAAATAATTAAAGAAAGACACCGAAACTGACACGAAACAGAATTACGTATATAACAGGAACGTACAACAAATGTTTCCTCCCGCTCATAACCCAATCTGTACAGAGTTTAGTTTCTCTGTTTATGGACGCTGTAATGGCTATGCGGTTATTTTTATTATTTAGCAGCTATGAGCGAAATGCATTAATTATAAAGCTGCAATGAGTCGAAAGGTACTCATGAGTAGTCAGCAGGCAGAAACCTGAAAAGAGACACTCACGCCTACTAGAAAGCACTATAGCCTAATGGTATCTTCCTGAAAGACTATGGAAATTCAAGGTTAAGAAGGCCGGCCTGCAGCTCGCCCGTCTTTCGAGTCGGGTGCCTCCTAAAGACAGTTACCTCGTTACCGCTGCATCAATTTGCGCCTTTACGACGAGACATTTCACAATTCAGCCTAGCTGAATTACGGAATCAAGCACAAAGAAAGGAACTTGGCACAGAAAAATAAAATATAAGAGGCTGTTAGCAATATGGGGATTAATATAATAATTTTCCGTACCAACTGTGCCCCCAAGCAGGTGAATTTCCGCTTCTTCAGATCCCTACCTTTCGCTGTATTTATCAAGAATCGAAGAGAACACACGCTGGTTGCCTGCCTTCAGGCGAAGTTACAAACAAAATGAACAAAGTTAATGCGAATGTTCCTTGCTCGCTCTTTATTTAAAACACTGAGCCATTATAAGCTGTTTGGTTGCACCTTTGGTGGATATGTCAATGGCACTAAGCTTCCTTGTGTGTTACAGCGTTCAAGCAGCGAGAATTAATTTTTGGTATTTTTGTTCGTTTTAGTTCTACAGAGTGGGAAACATTATGTGAAATTATTCTTGTTTCGTAACTGTTACGAGGAAGTTCGAATTGACTTCAACATATGACCCGCTACAGGGCTGTAACTGTGTTACTGTATGTGATGTACGCAAAAAGCAGAGGAGTTTATGAATAAAATACGTTATGAGAGATATTCTAAGCATTAAATGACATGAGAATTTCGTAACAGCATTTGTTAATGTTCCTTAGCATCTTCTAAATCGATTATTTTTAACCAAAATATGCAGATGTTGCTCGACAACCATGTAGAAAGCAGTACATCTAGGGTTGGTGTCCCGGCGAATACACTGTGCAACTACTACCCTTGCGTAGTGCTCGTAACGCTACCAATCAAGATTCAAACTACTGGCAATCCCCAAGAAGATTTTCGGACGGATTACATTAAGATGACTGAAGCAAGTTACAATGATAAATGATTTGGAACTGCAGAAAGAGTAAATCTCGCTACTTGGGATGTAAGAAGGCTAGTACATAAAGAAGAGTTAGAAAATGAATTAAATAGAATGAAAATAGGTAAATGTATAGTTACAGAAACAAAGAACAAACCAAAAGTTACTACATACTTTAAAGACTATATTTTATTCTACACTGGAGTATTCCAAAACAAAAGACCAGTAACAACAGGAGTGTAAATTCTGTTAAAACAATCACTGGAGAAATAGAGTTCATAGTTACAACTTCATGAATGACCATATAATTAATATCAGATCAAGAACTGCAAGGGGATGTTTAACGACGGTAAATATTTACGCAGCCCTAAGAAAGACGAAAAGAGGAAGTAGCTGAATTTCATGAATCTCCACAGGCACTCTTGAACTCTATCGACACATTGGAGTATCTGCCAGTGTGTGGGGCCGTCCATACAACAATGAAATAAATGAAATTTTAATACGATTGATTAAAATCAATGAATTACTGAATTTTATTGCCTCATTCAACAACTAAACGCTTCGGTCGCATGGACGATCATCATAGACCATGGTGGTGCAGGACTGGAAGTTAAAAGAATACCGAAATCAGTGATTCAACTAGGTATGAATGGAGCGAAGAGGGCTAATATAATGACACTTCTCATATGCTTGGCGTGTATGCAGAACAAGGGCAGCATACTGATAACAAAGAAACACAAACTAGTTGGATGAAGCACGCCTTAGATGCTAAGCAGAAAGGAGATTCTACTTCATCTAGCATTGGAGCAAGGCAACACGGACGTGCCTAACCAAGTACTGAACACCACACATCCGACTGCCAGTACCAACACACACGCCGACCACATCACCAGCACAGCACACCGCACGCCGTAAAAACGGGTGGACAGGTATGAAATTTGTAATGAAAAAATCGATAATGTTCCTCCCTAATAGAGGTCGAAGAAAAATAACTTTTATCTTTGTAGATGATGAAGCAATAATATAATATCAATCGTGTTCTGCGTGAAATCTACATAGAAAAACAGCAATAGTAGAAGACTAAATATCTACAAATTATAACCTGGTCCATCGACAATATATATGTAAGCAAAGAACTCTCTACACTTTCAGTTATAAATATATTTACATGTAAATGTTACTGATAGAAATTAATGTATAGTAAGCAATGTCCTCTTTAACACGTAAGCCTCTGATAATGGTCGTATAGGGTTCAAACAGGTAAGGCATATTTTGTCGAACAAATAAAGATTCTGACTGCTACATGTTTTATTACGTTATTACCAATATAAAAGTTTAACGGCTGAAATGTCTCAATATAATATCAACGACAGGACAAATATTATAAATATTTCTGGAGTACGTGAAAGGAAGCCGTCACTGCCGTTCTTAAGAACTATCCCAGTATCTGAATACACGGTCGAGGGAGACATTCAGGGCGGAGTGGCCTCTCGCTTTAAGACTTTGCCTAAACTGGAGAATGAAGTATTGGGGAGCATATCTGGACCCAATAAAGAGGCTGGAGAAAGAAGATAATGCGATTTTCATAATCTGACCTCTTCATACGAAATAATTTAGAGTCATAATACAGGAAAATAGTTGGGAGAATTATAAACGCATGAAGAATTTTATTCCAAATCCTCCAAAGACACCTTGGAGTAAGTGAGACTGAAATGTTAATAGGGTTTTTGGAAAATGTGATTCGATTGGATACAATGCTTTGAATGTATTCGTGATAGGGCAAAATGGCAGAGTTTTGTAAATACAATAAATATTCTTCGGGATCTATAAACAAAATGAATCGACACGTAAGCTAAATAATTTCCAAATGTTCAAGGAATTCATTCACCCTGAAATTATGGATGACGGACTGGCGTGAGGACGCCAACATTAACGTAACGAAACAAGTGGAATAATAGTAATATATTAAAGAGAATCCTAGTTGTCCCAAGCAACAATCCGTATTCTCAGTCAGTCAGTGAATTGGTATTCCAGAGACAATTCTACTCGGAATGCCTGGTGGACTAGACAGAAACTTTACTACTGGCCCATGAATAAGCTGTCCCTCTCTCGCTTGCTCATTCTTTGTCCTAATTTTTAATGCTGCAATTTAATCTGTTCAGTAAAATGTCTCTCTCAGTCTAATCGGAAGCCGTTAGAACTTTCTAAATGTCGATTTGTCACCAGCAGTCAGACGTTAAACTGGAACTGCTGTGCAGTGACAAACCAATGGAAAGAGGTGGGGGTCACAAAACGTGAGTTTGCTCTCACGAACACGAAACTAACTGCCCAACGCAGTGGGAATATGAAGGGTCAACGTCGCTAGTATCAAAGCCCACTATAAGAGAAAATATCGAGCCACTTAAAAAGAGTAGTCCTGGTACATAACGCCGCGTAGTCCGCTGAAAGTCTACCGACGTTTCGGCACGCTTTCACGTTGGCATCTTGCTTAGATTATTCGACCCTGAAGATGGACGGGACATGTTCCTCCGAAACGTCGGTTTACCCACCAGACTACATGGTGTTATATCGCAAAAGAAGGTACTCTTCATAATCCCCACTGTAAGACCCTCAAATCCTACAAAGCCAGTTCAAGTTAAATTTAAAGCTGTCTTCTGTCTTCGAAGTGGGCGTTTGCCATGATGTTTCCCAAACAAATTCTTGTATGAATTCTTTGTTTAAACCCAGCTTATCTTAATGTCTGGTATACCTATATTGTAGCCTATTCAGGGTGACTATCCTAACAATATTATGTGATTTGTACAAACCAAAATCACGTCTTTGTATGATATGTTCTTCGAGGCGAAAACATCATATTTGCAAAATGAGGCTCTAAAATATCTGTAGGTATTAAAGTAACTGTATGGAATAAATAAATTATACGGTGAATACATAACGGATTACAAGAAAAGTAATTTGTGTTGTGTGATTGCAACAGTAGATTTGTGTCTGAAAAATGAATTTCTAAAGCAGGTGACTAGTGAGAAGTCGTATGAAATGCATTTAAAAATATGTGTGTTCGAAACTGAAGCATACCACACATTTTCTCTCTTTCCATATAATAGAAAGAACTTTTGAAATAAGGGTAATAATGAAAGAAAGTTAATCCTGTGCTTGAGTATGTATTCCAGTGAATATGCTTAGTACCTGAGTCTCCCACGCGCCGAACTCTCTGAAAATACTCAGGCGAGTGGAAAAGCACAATTATTCATCATGTGTTGTTTCTTTTTTCCTTGGCACTACAGCCCCAGTGGGCCTAGGCCTACCTCCATGAACTCCGTTCACTTCGGTTTTTCTAGATCTTACACATACGGTAGGAATCCTTGGGCGAGTGATCAGCTCGTCGCAAGGCCTCTACCTGTAGACAAACAAAGAAAAACGCACACAAACATCCATGCCCTAAGTGGGATTCGAACCCATGATCCCGGCTTCCGAGCGAGCGAAGACAGTGCATGCCTTAGACCGCTCAGCTACCGTGACCGGCTCATGTGGTGTTTCAGGAGCTCAAAATTGGTAACCCTAGCATGGGGAGCATAACCTCCACAAAAAGCACCGAAGATTAATACATACTGTGACAACAGTTAGAAATTATAATTTTAGATGCGTGGACCATTTGATGGGTAAGATGATAATGCGCAGATAATATTAGCGTAGCTGGCTTCTCACAGCGGAGGCAGTTTATACCCTGTTTATGGATGGAGAATAGGGTGAAGAAATGGCCAGCCAGCATTTATACGTATATTTATGCTCCCGCTCTGCATCTCCTTCCATAAATATGCTTTAAGCTGCACTCTTCCATCATGGGACTAACAAAATTGCAAGCAGCGTGTGCTCAGCTGCTAGTCTCGACGTTTGTTGAGTGCTCCGAGCGCCAACAATTCTCTGTTTGAATCAGTCTGCAGCCACCTGCTCACGCTGGTTCCAAGCTCGCGGACTTTTTTTCTACCCTGAAGATGAAGGCGATGTTGTCCTCCGAAACGTCGGTTCACACAAGATGTACACTGCGCCACATCTCCGAAGACGGAATTCTTTACGATCTATTACTGTTTCGAAACGTCGAACGCATTCGTAGAAGTATAAATGTAAACGATGCCGTGCAACGACTTGGCCAAGTACAAAGGTAAAGTTGTCCTTGTGCTTAACTAAGCACTACGTCATGAAGGCTTATGAGGGAGTGGTTGTATAGATCCACTTCGGCACTAGTTGAAGGTTACTGGTCACCTTCACTCCCCGGCCGCTCTAACCCCAGGGAAAGAGTTCCCGGTACCCTTTGGACAGGAGGTCGGGTGGACCCCAGTACCGGTCTGGACGACATGGAGAAGAGGAAATTCTTGACCCGACCGGGACTCTATCTCCTACCCCTTGGTCGTCCAGCCCGCAGCTATACCGACTACGCTATCTTAGTTCCCATTGTGCATGTACGAGTATGAAAAATATAAATACGTATACAAGAAGCAGGGGGTAGCCAGTTCAGGGTTAATGACTTCTTATTTAATCAGGAGTCGACATAATTTCAAAACCTATTTTTGCTTGCGAAAGACATCTGTCTTGATGTCCGTTTATTTCTCATATAAATAAATTATCGGAAGAATTACAGCATTACTTAGGTGTAATACTGAGCAGTCATGCATCTTCTTTGTACTCCTTAAATATACTCCATATCGAAACACGATTGAAATATCGTTATAGACTAACAATATGCAGATTTCGGCCTATGTGGAAAGGTTTTGAAGAATGATAATTCGAAAGGAATTTAGGCTACGTTTGATTTATATGTAAATTAAAGGTTACGCTAAGCCACACGAGAGAAAATTAAAACTTGCAGGATAATGTTTAATAAAGACATCACGTTCAAATTTACATCAAAATCCGCTGAATGTTTTCAGATATTCAACCTTCAGAGAGATAGCCGTCGCATTCACATGGAAAGCTGCGGTCTAGATGTTAACACTCGCACTTCGTATTTAGAAGGTCCCGGGTTAGTATCAGAAATATGTCATCAGCAACCATGTTTACTGTTTCCTTCAGTCACTCCATAGAATTGCCGGCATAGTATGTTAAATAGGCTACGAGCGCTTTCTCTACATATATCAATTTATCATTCTATAATAATTCTACCAACCGAGCGACAGCCGCTTGTCGATGAAGCTAGTGCCAACTTTAGCGGATAGAGGGTGTAACGCGGTCAGCGCAACGGAACCCCATGGCCGTTAATCTCGGTTTTCTAGACCGGAGCCGCAATTATCTTGAAATAGCTCCTCAATTATACGTCGGTACAATTTGCTTGCGGAATACAGGCCACGGAGTTTGTTTTATAATAATTCTACCATTAGATGCTATATCTGATAAAGAGATGGAAAGAATCGTTGAATAAGGCAACAATAAATTAATCAAAAAACTGTATATGTATCACATATCTATTTTATGCATTTCGTGAAAATGTGTACAGCAGAATGCACGTAACTGTGATAATACAAATACTTCCCCGGTCATAACGGCAAAGCACAACAGTTTTTTGTATCCAGCTGCACATTGGGAGCCAAAGGCTATGGAGTGACTGGAAAACTGCCCATGGGTTTTGCGATTACCATATTCATCAGCCGAAAGGGTACATGCAGTCGGCATGTCTATATTGCAGTTCTAGAAGTGCGGAGAGACATTTATACCCACTCGCTTTTTCGTGCTTCCAAATATACACCAAAGGATTTGCTCCATCAAACTCACCACATTACATGAAAAGTTGCGAGGTGTCTCTCTCCGTTATGCTAAATATATTCCTCATCCCATCGCTGGGCTACCGCTAACACGATTCTGAGCAGAGACACGATAATCTGAACCCAGTATAGGAGGAGCTTCGTCTCTTCGACGATTTACCTATCTTCCAACTCTTATCAGATCGGCAGGCCTCGACATCATAAAAGTGTAACTTCATAAAACTTTTGCCTTTATACTGTTGTAGCATACGGTAAGTAAGGTAAACATGATCTGCTTTGCAAAGCTTGAACTGACAGAGGACTTATATACAGTGCAAAAGGAAGAATTCTCAATAAAATGCTGTATGTGCGATAGATAAGGGACCCATACACGTACGAATCTGGCTCGCAAGTCCGGCTCGGCAAGCTTGACTCGGATTAATTTCACCACAAACGCATGAGCTGACTCCCAACTTTGCGACCCACACACAGACGAGTTTGGCTCATTGTAACACGAGCCGAGTCGGACTCGCGAGACAGACACCTACGTCTATTGGCCCCTTTACACTTGACGAAAGGCCATGCCTATCCGTAAGACACAAACGCGCATCCTCTCATCAGAGACGGCGCTACATAAGGAACACGGCCGCAAGAGTTCAGTTGAAAAATACAAAATTTTGTCGTGAGCCTCAATAGGCTTGGAGCCAAGACGAACTGATTAGCGGTAAACCACCGCCTGACTCTGATTCCGACAGATGGGGCAATGAGTTGTTCCAGCCGGTTACGATGCGAGCAGAAGAGGACAGAGTTCGCGTCTGCGGCTAAGCAAAGGCGAATGAAGACAAACTAAGAAGGCTGAGTGTCTGCTGTAGTGAGGCGTGGAGAGCGTGACTGCTATAATTACTTATACTTACGAGTTATAACAGTAAAAAACATCCATTTAGCAATGCAAACCCTGTGTCTAAGTCACTAACACGTGAAAATATCACGATTATTATGCAGTATTTTCAGAAAGTGTAGTGAGTAAAAGCATGACGGAGACACTCTGAACCTACTGTGGATTTCGATTAAATTTGACATTTGGGAGAGGGAATTCCTACATTGAACGTCTAACGGCTCTCTAAAAATTGTGGCAGTGGTAATTTTATTGTCGTTACTGCGTTCGACATTTTCAGCTGTCTGAGGTAGGTTTGATACAGGTAGCTTGTAGGGAGCTGGATCTATTTTCGTCTTCAATTGACGAGTTCCCTTCACACTAACAGCTCTTTCGTTATCATCACTAAGTTTATCGTTCTGATGAGGGCGCGCATATTCAGTGACACATATGCAATATATTAATATTAAAACACGACATAATTTATTAATTCAATTAGAGAGTGAAGATAAAAACTTCTATTTCATTTAAACCCCTTCTTTATGCGACTACTTCGTAGCAATAAGAGCGATAACAAATGTTTAAACAAGAGAAAGGAATAAGACACATGATGTACTATAGAAGAAATGCCTTCTACGGAAAATGAATGTCTTAATCCTGCTTTCCTGGCTCTCAACCTTTTCTCTTTTACCATTATTCCGTCATTTCTTTTCCTTATACTTCTTATTTCCTCCTCTACGACCCTTCACTCCCTAAAAATGAAAAGTAAACAAAGGTACGTTGATTAATAATCGCCTCTTCGACTAAAATAAAACTTGAGCCATCATGGAGCTAGTTCGCTCTGTTCTTTGAAGAAGACTTATTCTTTAATCTGATGAAACTGGAGTCATGCCACCTAAAATAACAGATTCCGGTCTCTACGGAAAGAGAGCAAATTGCGGCCACGGATGTTAACGGAGACTCTCCATGCGAAAGGACTTCTACAGGAGAACGCTCTGTTCCACAGGATACATGTTCGCGTGATAATCTCATTTATCCTTACATTTTCAATTTTTAAAATATATATGAAGAATACTGGAGCAATTTGGCTTAGGGTTCTAGAAAGAACGGAATTATGTAGTTTAGAGATCAGTGGATCAGTTTGGCTTGAAAGTCGAAAGGCAGTAAGACTCTTTGGCTTACAGAGCAAACAGTGATGTGGTAATTTTGTTTCTAGTTAATGAAACGGCTTGGGTACATCAAAATGTATTTGATTAATATGAATGGGACTTAGGAATATAAAGGTGAAATAATTTCGCAAAGATATTATAGAAGACTAAGATTATCTCTTTCAGAAATCAGATATTATTTGAATGATACTGGTTAGAATTTAAAATAGTAGAATATATTGGATGAGACGTCAGACAGATACTATACTGATTGGCTTATATGTCAAATGTCAGTAAAATTATCTAGGTTACACATGAAACAGTAATGGAATAATTGTAACGAAAATGCATTATGTGCCCTTATTTGCAGGTTCTTCATTTACTGTCCTAGAAACAATGATCTATATTTAAATGAAAGTGTATTGCATATTTTACTTGAAGTGTACTGTGTTTGGAAATGCCGTTTTTGTGATTAAGCATTTCGGAAAATTTAATTCATCTTTGAGGATTGTTTGTATTTTTCATTTAACAGCGCTTTCAATCATTAAGAAAAAAAATAATTGAACGGGTGTAGAAGGTTTCGGTAAAGGGTTTAACTTGAGATACTATCGAAATATTCGTAGCTGGACCGAGGATTAAAAGGAAAAGCTCAGCACAGACGAGTCAAGGGCTGAGATCTGAAGCCGAGACCTCCATAATATTGTACAGGAAATCTAACCACTCCGTAAAGGTATGGATTATATCTTCTTCGTATTTTGTTAAGTGATCACAACTTCAAAATAATCTGTTCCCTGATAAGTTACGAACCAAAGCCATATAAAACAAGGTCTGGTCTTTATTCTTCGCATCCAGTGTTACAAAGTATCACGGTTATTAGCAGGGCCCGGATTTTGACGACATGTCATCTTTTTTTCCTTGTATCCTATGTGATGCTCTTAAATATATAAATCTCGGATATGAGCTGCTGGTTACAGAAATGTAAATTTTATAGGTATTTTTTTTGTCATTTTTTGACATTTTTAGGTTTAAGGTCACTTTTTTATTTTTTGGGTAATTTTTTGGACTTTTAAGGGTATTTCTTGTCATTTTTGGCCATTTTAGGGAATTTTTCTACATATGTTTTCTGAAATGTGAATAACATGGAATCGAAGTGTTTTTTTCTTTTCTTCTTTAAGTCATTTTTCTGGATTTTTTCGGTCATTTTATATGATATTTTTTTTAATATTTTCAGGTCATCAAAATCGGGGCCCTGGTTATTAGTTACCCTTAAGCAAAAATTTTCTTAAGAATAAAAATAAAACTATTACTTGCTTATGGAGCTGAGCCCTTCTTGAAGAGCCGCCAGATCTGCAGCTAGCCAAGAATTTCCCAGCATTTTATGGAACCCGAAGGTTTATTACTGTGGTCACAAGAGCACTTCACTGGTCCCTATCCTGAGCCAGAAAATCCAATTCATCCCATCGTATCTCTCTTAGATCCATTTTAATATTGTCAACCCACCTAGGCCTTCGTCATCCCAATGGTCTCTTTCCTTGTGGGTTTTCCACCAATATCCTATATGCACTCCTCCCCCATTCTTGCTATACGCTCTGCCCACCTCATCCTCCTTGACTTGATCATTCTTGTAATACTTGGAGAAGAGTACAAGTCATGAAGCTCCTCATTATGCAGTTTTCTCTAACTTCCTGTCACTTCGTCTCTCTTCGGTCCAAATATTCTCCTCAGTCTATGTTCAAAAATAGAACTACATAAAATGAAATGAAAAAGATTGTCAGTATTAATGTTATTGTGGTTATGCTTTACCACCATACATTCCGAATTTAACAGATCATCAAGTGGCTTCAAAATAATTAAATACAGAATTATTCAATANTCTTGATCCTCTGCCTTGTTTAGTTTCTGAATATTGCACCTCTCAATATCATATTTTTGTAATATTATATTTCAGCATCCTGTTACACTCACACAATATATATGGACAAATACCGTCTTAAGTGCAACAATTTTATTGTAGTTTTTACTTCTTTTTCCTCCTCCACACTACATGTTTCGGCCCTAAATGGCCATCATCAGGTGTGTATTACTCACGTAGCTGTTACACTGCTTGTTAAAATTTAAAATCACCAGTCTTTCTAATTGTATAAAATCTTTGTTAATCTACACGCGTCGATTTGATTTTTAAATTAGCACCTTTTAAAACTTCAATTCAAGTTAAAATGTCTATAAGATCTCTGTTCTCTTTCTTTTTCAAATTTTTAAATTTGTATTTGTATTGTATTTGTCCATATATACAGAATTATTCAACTACAAGTTGACATTAATGTGAATTTCATAAAATGCATCCATTTTTACATGACGATATGTGGTATAATTTTGAATGAAAACGTTAAAAATCGTTTCGCTGAGGTTGAATTTACGTGTGGTTTCGTGTATGATACTGGTGCAGAGTGTGTGCCTATCTTTATATGTGCCTCTAATCTGGAATTTCTTGTTGAAACGAGGGATCAATGTGTCGGCTGAAAGGAGGGTGTTTGTGAATGGCGTACTATTTGTAATGGTCAACCCGCTTTTAATATCTATTGCGGCGGTATATCCACAAAATAAAACATTTCTTTATGTTACATTGAGGGCTGTATCGTTTGTAAGTGTGTAAACTGAAACTGTTGCAAGTTATGCTGTTTTTTTTAATTCGCTTAGTTGGGGGGTGGAGTCCAACTGGGTCCACTCGGCACGGCGACCACTGATTGGCTTATTGTAGCCTGCCCCGGGTGATTATGATGATGGAGAATTTGATGGAATGAAGATTGGCAGGGGAACCGAAGTTCTAGGAGAAAACCCGCCCCAGCGCCATTTTGTTCACCACAAATCCCACTTGACCAGACCCAGGATAGAACCTGGGCCGCCGCAGTGGGAAGCCAGCGACTAACCGCTTGAGCTATGGAGCGGCTAAACACAAGTTATGCAGGCACATGGTGGCAGTAGCAGCTTGGTGACGTAGTCTCGTGTGCTATGGCTACAGAGTGATTTTGTGATACAGTATACGCCAACAACTACAGTACTGAAACTCGTGCATGTGCGTTTGTCGACGGGGCATAGCTCCAGCCGCACGTGTTCCCAATGGTGAAAATGGAAGTTGTGTTGTGCAGTTGTTGGAAATGGGTCCCTCGACGGAGGAAAAATTATTCATAGTTGAGTATTATTTCCGCTCATACGTAAGTGGTCGTCAGGCAACTCGCTTCCTTGGTTTTGAGCGGCCAGATGTTACCGTCCAGAAACCGCTACACAGTACACGTGTGGCGATATGGTGTACCGTCTCAGCACACGGTATATTAGGCCCCTATTTCATTGAGGATGAGGAAGGCAGTGCTCTTACCGTCACCCAAGAACGCTACAGGGACATGGTGATCGGACCATTTCTTCAGGATGTGAGAAGGTTCTGTCGTGAAAGGAGCCTTCACATGAATAGACAGGACGTCTTTTCATTTCAGTACTGTAAGTTTTTGGCGCATACTGTACTTAGCACTTGGTGATGGTCTTGTGAGGCTGCCGTAATTACGTGAAGGCTGATTATAAATACAGTGTTCGAGTATGTGCTATGCAGCTTTATGTCTGTTCCTTGTATGCTACACAGGAGCCGAGAGAGCTGTCGGTATGGCGAATAGGCTTCGGAATGGACGGCCGGGGTTCGACTCCCGGTAGAGGCAAGAGAATTTTCTCTAATCCACAGCATCCAGACCGTTTCTAACGACCACTCAACGTCCTATTCAATGGACATCAGGGGCCAACCGCCGGGGGTTAAGCGACGGGCCGTGTAGCTCACCAATGATCTCTATCCAGTGCCGCGGTCCGGAATGCTGCTCTCTTATACTAATTTATAGCGAGCTGCTTAATTAATTAAGCACAGAGACATCTCAGCCTTTTTGTTTTACTTTACATTACCGTATACGGTGCTTACATATCGCTTGCACATGAGCAGTTTCGAAACTGTCGCATCTGCTAGGGCGTAGGCATGCGCGCACTGGGTGCTGCGTCACGTGAATAAACTTCTGGTATGAATGCCGACCTGCGAGGTCCTGTAATTAATGTGGAAGGTGGTGTCCTAATGTTCGAAAGATATTCAATTACTGTGTTGTTTCTACAGTTCTACAGTATGGCTGGTTGTAAAGTCATGAGACAGCTGAAGTACATGGGTACCTGCTGGATGTTGTCTGGTATTGTGCTTAGTGCGTATGTTATGAGGTTGGATCATGTGATGGTGGGGTAGGGAGCTAACTGGTACAAGGTGAAGGGAAGGGTGAGCGGGGAACGGAGGCGACATTCATGCTTATGGAGTTGTGTTTTAAAAGTAAGTCGAATATAGGATTCGTTGTACCTGCATATGTATCAATCATATGTTGTTATATTCACTGATGTTGTGTAGGCCTATGTGAAATATTTCTGTGTGTTCAGTAAATTGCCTTTCTTTTCTATATAGGGTGATTTTACTGTTTCGTTATTTGTGCTTTATGTGTGTCCTGTATCGAGGATATGTTGAGGGGACTTCGAATTCTGTTTATTTGCTTTTATGGTCTGCATGCGTTCTTCTAAACGTATTTTAAATGTGTGTCTGGTAACTAGTTTCTTTGGGCCGCGCCATAGCTCAAGCGGTTAGTCGCTGGCTTCCAATCGCGGCGGCCTAGTTCGATCCCGGGTCTGGTCAAGTGGGATTTGTGGTGGATAAAGTGGCGCTGGGGCAGGTTTTCTGCGAGTACTTCGGTTTCCCCTGCCAATCTTCATTCCACCAATTGCTCCACAATCACCCTCACCTATCATCTGGGGCTGGTACAATAGGCCGGAAGTGGCCGCAGTACAAGGGACTTAGACCCACCCCACTAGCTTTAAAAAGACTATTTCTTTAACGGCCCGTTTTCTTATACATTTTATAAAGTTGCGCTTGACCCAAAAGCGAACTTGGGGTTAGGCAAAACGGATACAGGCCACTCTTGGAGGAAAACGTCACCGTGAGATAAAATTGCTTCGGATTAAGGGGTTCGAAAATTGTATTCCTTTTAGGAATTATATATTTTTCTGATAATAATGATCTGAAAGTGAAGTACAAAAGGAAATGTTCTTAATCAAATAAGATAAGTACAGTGGGTTGAATATGAGAACTCATGGGAGAATTTAGGGACTATTTAAATTGGGGAACATTACAAAGATTACTTGGGAGACTATACAGATGGGCAGATGATACAAAAATGAGTTAAACAACTTGTGATTACAGAAGTTGGATTTATCTGGCCCAATGTAAGAACCAATATCGGGAAATTAAATACTCGTGATAAACTGCCGGGTCCATTGCGAGAAATATTTGAATCTCGTAAATAACCACGAACGTCCCACAGAAATACGTGTCATGAATTGAATATACCACACAAAACAAAGACAAAATGTTTTGAAGTTATTTCTTATAATAGGAACTGATGTACATCTTATGATGTTGATATTTGGGGGATATTGTGTAAAAGAACATGGAAGGATTACTATAAGAAGGTAAAATGTATGGTTGTCCCTGCGCTTAATTAGTTAAGCACTGTCATGAAGATATGTGGGGCAGTTGATTTTGATCTCGTCACTAGATGGAGGTCAGTGGTCAGCTCCATATCCCTACCGCTTTAACCATGGGCAACAATCCCCCGATGCCCTTTGGATAGGAGGCTGGGTGGGCCCCAGAGTCGGTCTGGATGCTGCTGGATCGAATTCGGGCCGACCAGCCGGTAGCCTGTCGCTGTACCGACTCCCAGAAATACTGTAATAAGTACTTAAATACAGACCACACTGATATTCATGATGCTGTCAGAAACTGTCAGTGCATTTATTGTAAGGATTTCCATATTTTTCTTAAAGTCGTTTTATATTTTATTTGACGTAATTTGTTCAAAACACGACGTGAAGATGGCCCACTAGTGACCCCCGCTATGAACGCTAAGGGTCGCATATACCACCTTAACATCAAACATGGCTTCTCCTCTTACCACTCATAAACTCGAACATTAACACATAACGCGACACAATCCTACTTGAGTGCGTGATTACGACGTCCATCCACACAGCCTCGCGATATTAAAAATAGAGTCATGGCGTTCTGTGTGTTAACCTCACACTTCATAAGCGTATATTGCATTTGTCAGACTACAAAGTGCGCTCACTCCGTTCTGGCACTTTTACACTTTAATTTGGAACCTACAGATTCTCGCTGTTAAAAAGGAAATGAATGCAATGTCCTTGGATTTCAAAGCATACAATTTACTTCAAAGAATTAGCACGAGATTCTTCTCTGTAAGCTAAGTACATTGAACTTTCAAGTTCCTTTTGTAGACCTGAACAGAGCTTTTCACATTACTTGCTGTAAAACTGCTATTTAATACTTCAATATAGAAGAATTCAGAAAAACAAAATCTTCCCTTGTAAACGCTTTTCGAAGTCGAAGTGAAGTTTCCTAAAATTACTGATATCAGATCCTTATATCTCCATCTGTAATATTCTCCTATACCCATCCCAAATAATTTTAGACTTTTAAATTCCTTGCTTGTGGGCATTAAGGAGATAAATATATTAGCCTACAGCCTAAACAGCAAGCATTAACACTGCCTTGCATGAGAAGAGGTTGTGAGGGGAAGAATCAAAACTCAGTATCAAAGCAATATGAATTATCAAGTATGCAGTTTTTTTGTTATCCATGGCATAGCTCTGGAAATAGAGTGACTGGGCTACGGGATGGGCGATCTAAGAATAGGGGTTCGATTTCCGGCAGGAGAAAGAGAGAGTTCTCTCCTCAATATTCAAAGATGCTCTGGGGCCAACCCAACCTCCCATACACTGGGTACCGGAGGCTGTTTTCCCGAGAGTAAAACGGCAGGAGCGTGAAGCTGACCAAGATTAGGAATGGTGGAGATATACCTCCATTTCACCATATGTCTTCATGTTAAAAAAAAGGTAAAACTGTCCTTGTAACAGGCCTCGGAGGCCCAAAGGGTTGTGAGATGTTGGGGTTTCCACACTTTTCTAGACAATCTTCTCACAGATGGCGGTGAGGTTGTCAGCCTTAAATACCCGCCGCCCCCAGGAAGATTCCTGGTACTCATTTCTGTTAGAGGCTGAATCGATCGCAGGGCCACAGTGCGGCTGGAAGGATTAGGTGAACTGAAAAAAAATCCAATGACCCCATCGGGACTTGAATCCGCCACCTTCCGGCTTGCAGCACAATGCCTCAACAGACTACGCTACCGCGTGCACCCTATGTCTTTATGGAGTGGTGCTTAATTAATTAAGCCCATGCATAACTTTATTTTTTCTGCTTTATCCACGGTAGTGGTAAATCCAGTGGTAAAGTACAATAGGCATAAATGTAGGCATGAAATGTTTGTACCGGAAAACAGAAACGGAAGGAATGGGGATTTCAGATACAGTCATACGATTAGGCACACAAAATGTGGCAATAATGCAACGCAGGAGAAACGTAAGAATAAGCACGTGGGGGTTAGAGGCCTGCAGATTCCGTGCAGACGTAACGGGTGGAGACAGGTGACTATACAATAAACCTACAGAACGAAAAGAAAGAGATAAACAAAGGGGAAGCTGTAAAAGGATTTTAAGATAGTTACATTTAGTTGCCTAATTCGTGATGCGAGTAGACATATATGAATCTTTACCGATGCACTTCTTTCAGTAATTCCTTCTGTACCGTATTCTTTTCCACATAATTAAGCATGAATGAAATTTTACTTTCCCCGTTAATTTGAAATGTCTCGGTACACATTAATATGCTGCTCCAAAGGAAAGGAGAGAGAAATGGAAGTACAGGGTATAAGGTCAACTTGTTAGTAAAATGCAAACTAAAATATTGTTGAGTATTTGCTCAAAGCAAGGACTGTGGAGACAAAGAGACAGCCGTTGTTAGGTAATATTCCGTAAACACGAAGCAGAGGAACGCGTTACGTACGCTGTGATGTCACGCAGAAATAGAAGAGGTGTCGCAAGCCGCGTTCTCTGTGGTCCGCGCCGCGCTCGTAGCTACGCACTGTGCGGCAAACACATCCCTGTATCAGTGAATTAACATGCAACAATAGAGAAAGTGGTGTTCTGTGTGGGTATTCCCCTAGGCTATATAACGAGGATCTCATGCAGCCAGAATGAGAATTGGGTCGAGTTCCAGAATTGAGAGTTGCAGCAGAGAACAGAGAGTTGGCAGTCGATGATTGAGAATAATGACAAGAAAGGAATTAGGATGAGCAAAGTAGATTGCTGCATTCACAATGAGACTTATGAATCCGTTGCCACGATATGACTAGTGAAGACTGAGGACACTTATATGTGTAATAGTGAACTCTATAAAGTGTTGAAGTGTGCATAAGGCGTCAATAAATCCAACCATCTAATCAAAAATCCGTCTTACAAGTCACATACCAACACAAGGTGACAACAGGTTAGAAATTTTGTTATTACTTATTGATTTTAAAATTTCTTTAAAAGGAGATCCTCTGTGTTCAATGCACAAGCTGCGATACAGTTCTACAAACGGGCTGGCAGTTTATATCTGGAAATTCCCGTTAATACGGCAGGATGGTTTATGTTAACTGACTTTTAGGTCACCCTCTACTTCATAGGCTGATGCAGAAAAAGGGGTAAAGTCTATGTATGTTTTCATTTCGGATGCAAATTAAGAAGCGAGGTCACACTTCTTATAATTCTAGGGACTACTAAACAACTCAGAGTCTCACACACGACGAAAATCAGTTATAAAAGAATGATCCCCAACACGACATTTTTATTTTCCTTTACGTGTAGTTACTGGTGTAAGTGTATGCGTAAGGAGTTAAGATTACTTTATGTTACCGTGACTTATCTTAAACGTAAACATTAAAATACAATATGTATGTCGTTCCAGAAGTTATAAGTGCATCTGACGACAAAGAAGACGATATCTTACGGTTCAGTTCTCTTCTTGTCTGTCCTGGTTTAAAAATCAAATCACAAGAAACTTTAGAATCGGCGTAAGACAGGACGCACAAGTGAAGGAAACGGTGAGGACATAAATTTATTTAATTTAAATGCAGTTTTTTGTTAATTTATGTTTGTTAAGAAGTCTTTTGCTTAAATATGACAATTATTATTGTATTATACGTATTTTTTCCAAAAACCTCTTACTAAATGAAGGGCGTCTCTTACAATCGACGTCATCTAAGAATTGATGAAATACTGGCTTCTGTTGCTGAATGAATTTGAAATTAACAGGAGGAATGTATGGGCAGAATTTAGTTAAATACGGCCCCTTAAAATCAATGATTAGCTAATAATATATGTCATAGATTATCTAAATCCAGAGAAACTATTTACTATTAGAAAGAAAGGACTTCTCGCTCATTCGTGACCCACTACGTAACTTACGTGAATGGAACGCTCGATAATTCGTTGCCATGGTAACTAGATATTGAGTAATATCAGATAGTTCACTCAGTGCTACAAAAGTTCTTTATGAGTATAGAGAGAGATACTAAATACAAGTGGAAGTCAGGCTACCTTAGTCAATAAAGTGAATGGTTTCGAGCCGTATCAACGGGGTCTGGAGGAAGGGGGGGGTTGGGGGGCTTCCGTCTTCGCACCCACCTTCCGACCAGCTCTGACAATAACCGAAATTGCTTTCCAATGATTACCGGGGGCTATTTCCCTGGAGGGTACAGGACTATAGTTGAAATTTAGAATTCGTGAAGGTATACCAAGCCCCTACATGTAGTAATGGTGTAGGGAGAATTGGAGTTTGCAAACGGTGGCAGCTCTTGTTTTAGGAAAACGAAATATGAACTTCTAATTGGCTCCGTAAGCCTGATATTTGCTGTTGTGACGTAGCTGCAGTTAGAGGAATCGCGATAATATGCACTTTTGTGACTTACATCTATTACACGTGTTGTTGAACAGCGTTTGCAATCAGACAATGAAGCGCTTGGGTGACTGATGGTTCAGTGTTGTCATAATGCATGTAAGTAACTTGTTTATCTGTAACTGCCCGTTCCTCTCTTCGAAGAGCAATTTCAAAAAAATAGTTTTATCTGCATAAAAACCAATTTTGTTTTATACGAATAAATTACATAAGTCTTTCTGTTTCTGTACATCATCTGCTATATGAAAGTCGTGTCTGGAAGAGGGCTGGACAATTACATAAGAACTCTTTTATACTCATGAACATAATTTGTTTCATGAAAAATATAAAATATTTATAAAAGTACTGCCAAATAAGAATATGGCGTGTCATTTAGTTACATATTTTAACTTAATTAATAGACCCAACATGTTTCGATATTGACAGGTTATCATCAGGGGAATTCTTTCAGTTTTTCTTAAAATATTTGCTAACTAGTTACATTTTTCCCCCCTTGGCACTACAGCCCCAGTGGGCCTAGGCCTACCTCCATGAATTTCTCCGTTCACTTCGGTTTTTCTAGATCTTACACATTCGGTAGGACTCCTTGGGCGAGTAATCAGCTCGTCGTAAGGCCTCTACCTGTAGACAAACACAGAAAAACGCACACAAACATCCATGCCCTGAGTGGGATTCGAACCCACGATCTTCGCTTCCGAGCGAGCGAAGACAGTGCATGCCTTAGACCGCTCGGCTACCCTGACCGGCAACTACTTACATTACACGTATTAAAATATCATTGAGAGATAGCATTTACTTACTTGGTCTGTTATTAATGAATAGAAATAAATGAAAATTAATTAAGTAATTAATTTCAGTCCGAACATACGTAAGCTATGCACGTGCAGAGGCTCCGAATCCGTTTGCGACATTCCAACGAAAGAGACTACAGAGCTAAAGAATTTCACTCATATATATCTGTAGCTAGAAATTTGTTACATTAGATCTGGTGGTTTAGTAGTAACGCAAACATTTCACCTGACTTCAGCTTGTATGATTATTATATGCTACAACACGCATGTGACGGGCTGATCCCCCGTCCAAGGAGTCCGACCGACTGTGTATAGGATTAAGAAACTGTAAAGAGGCCAAGGTCCAACAAAGGGCTGTAGAGCTATAAACAGACAGACGGACAGATAGATAGATAGATAGATAGATGGGTGGGTGGGTGGGCGGGTGGGGGGAAGAAAGCCAAGAAATAATTGGTAGAATATAAACAAACATCTGTGAAGTTAAATGCTTGCCTTGCGTTTATGAGCGGCCATAATGCTGCTTTATCCACTAAATTCAAAGCACTGTGCAGGGATAAGAATATGGCAGAATGGTGGGACGGAGGACTGTTACGGCTAAAGGAAGTGATTGTTTTCCAATCGTGCTTGCTATCCCGAATGTGTTGCGCATCTCATGAAGTAAACGTAAAATCCAGGCAAGAGCAAGCAGGAAATAAAAGTGTTTGTACCCCCAGGCGTGAGTGGTTGTTTCATTACGATACTCCGCCAGCTGGTGGTGGGAGAACTGCTCTGGGGTGGTGCCTCGCAAGCAGCCCTGTGTTCTGTTTATATGAAACAGTTCAAAACTACATTTGCTACACGGAACAGAGTGAAATTAGGTTAACACGAAAATTCTGAATGGGGCAATTATACGAAGTCGCAATTACGTAAGTTAAACTTTCAGAATGGTATGAACGACCCAAGAGAGAATCAGACGGCGGAGTGAACCAGTGGCAGGCAAAATTAAATAGAATGAAAGGAGTCTATGACCGAATTCAACACAATTTTTTTGCAGTATGAACTGTACAACCTTAAACATTCTTCCAAAGGAAGAAAATGGGAATTAAAATATATACCTTGTATATATGAAAAAGGTGAGATTGTCCCTGTGCTTAATTAATTAAGCACTACACCATGAAGGCGTATGGGGGGGGGGTGGATGCATAGATCAATTTTTCTTGACCTCGGCACTAGTTGGAGGTGAGTGGTCAGCTTCATGCCCAGACAGTTTACCCTGGGGAAAGAGCCCCCGGTGCCCATTGAATAGGAGGCTGGGTGAGCCCCAGAGCCTTTCTGGACGACGTTGAGAAGAGAAAATTCTTGACCCTACCGGGACTCGAACTCCGACCCCAAGTCGCCCAGCCCGTCGCCAGTCGCTATACCGACTACCCTATTACGGCTCCCAATATATAAGAAATAATTCCAAAAACCCAAGTATTTGTTTGAGGTTCTCTCCATCCGCCAAGAAATTTTATGTTCTTAAGGAATCTCCCCACCGGTCACGGTAGCCGAGCGGTCTAAGGCATGTACTGTCTTCGCTCGCTTGGAAACCGGGATCGTGGGTTCGAATCCCACTCAAGGCATAGATGTTTAGTTTGTGTGTGTACGTTTTTCTGTGTTTGTATACAGGTAGAGGCCTTGCGACGAGCTGACCACCTGCCCAAAGAGTCCTACCAAATGTGTAAGATCTAGAAAAACCGAAGTGAACGGAGAAGTTCATGGAGGTAGGCCTAGGCCCACTGGGGCTGTAGTGCCAAGGGGAAAAAAATGTGTAAAATACAAAAATTGTTCAGAGAAGAATGAAAATATTTTACAAGAAATCAAACACGTATCGCCTCCATCTTCAGGGTAGAAGACAAGACATTCGCGAACACAGCTGTGTTTACTCGACTGGACTCAGTCTGTTGCACCTGCTCTAGCTGGTTCGCTCTCGGATTTCTTCTTGTCTTCTACCCTGAAGATGGAAGCGATACGTTCCTCCGAAACGTTGGTTAACACAATTTCTACAAGGCGGCACATTCCAGAAGATGGTTTTCTTCATAGTCACCGCCGTGAGAATCTTAAATCTTACAAACTTTAAACTTGTTAATTCGATGAACCAATATGCAAAAGTGCATCTGGTATCCATTTACAATTGAATCGCACTGCGGATGAAGATTAAATTCAACAAGAGTTGATGTATACAATCACATGTCTTGATTAATATAGCAACATTATCAGTTGACACATCAAGCCTACATTTATACCCTTTCGGCAAACGATTGTCTGATAAATGGCAACCAATTTCAATAGCCACTGGTATCATTGGATCTTGCAAAACAAATGTTTGTGCTGTTTTATCACCCAAACATATTTACAGATCAACAGTTCTGCTATTTCAGTTTAAGATGAAGTTTATATTTGGGAAATTCAGAGATGTATTCATGAAGTGCTACCAACCGAACCTTTCCAAGTAAGTGAAAACAGCAGTAATATAGGAAATAGAACACTCTGGATAGCTTAGTCAGTAGATCAAACGGCTGAAGGATCGAGGGTCAATTTCAGCCAAAGTCATCGAGCGGAAAGTTGAGTTGCTGATCACTCGCTTTCGTCCGGTTTCCAGGTGAATAAAGACGTGAGTGTACGAAATATCGAAAGCGATCACAATGAGTAAAACAAGAACCATTTCAAAAAAGTAGAGGTCAAGCTATCCATTAACAGGCCGTGGATGCCCATATAGGGTTGTGAGACTTTGATGCTCCCATATTTTTTTGACAATCGGCTCACAGAAGGTGGTGAGGGTGTCAGCCTTATGTGACAGTCGCCCTTTATCCCCAGGAAGATTTCTGGTGCTCATTTCTGTTAGAGGTTGAGTCGAACCCAGGGCCATAGTCCATCTGGAAGGGTCAAGTCAATTGAAAAAAAACAATGGCTTTATCGGGAATCGTACCCGCGACCTTCTGCCTTGAAGCATAGTGCCTTAACCAACTACGCTACCGCGTGTCCCTGAACCTTTTCGACTCTGTATATAATTAGGTAATGCTTGTATTCCAGGGATGATTTATATTCAGCATTGACTGATCACATTAATTCGTAGTTTTTTGATGCGAAGTTTATGCGCATGCGGAGAATGTGGAAGGTACAATCTTTCGGAAGATCGCGGAAGGAACTGGTCGTAAACGCGTGTTAAGACACTTCTTAAATATTAACCTCGAGAAACTAAAGAAAACATCCGGTCTCCTGGCTGGGATTCGAACCTGGGATTTATAAAATACGATATGTGAGTTCTTAGCTTTCAACCACGACGCTCGATGAATATGGCCGGTAGGCTTCAGTTTGGAGCCCAGAAATGAGACGGGAGACACAGAAACCCCGTTGTGCGTTATTTTTTTTTTTTTTTTTGCGTTTTGTGACAAATGTCCTTAAGAATTGCGGAGCAAATGTTAGCCTAAGGACTGTTTCAGTCAGTTCAGACCTTCCTTTCTATAATTAAACACGCAACGATATCAGAAAACGTATAAAAATCTTTTTGCTTCGCGCTGCACGCACATCAAAACGAAGGACGCTTTCTAGTCTGAAGCCGCAACTGTTTTCTTCGATTCAGAAAATTCTGTATGAATTCGGATGAAATTTAGTAGCGAATTTCTACTCATAACATTGCCGAACGTTTGTTATTGACCTGATTTGTCCAACTAAAGCGGATGTCCTGCCTTCCATCGGGAACGCCATGGGAGCTGTTACTTTATGCTGGGACATGAACAAATTATTGTTGTACAATTGTATTTCAGTATTCCTTTCTGATTAGGTCCGGCATTGGCGAAAATCACATTTGGGTCCATTGCCAACCTCACTCTAACAATACGAACTAGTAATTGTAATAGAGTGGTGATACGTGGTATTCAGGATGATGATAATGGTGATAATGATAATAGCCACAGAAACAACGTGAATATGATATGCAAATGTGTGCCACGTGAAAGGCCTTAATGTAAGAGAGCGATTATATTGCCCTAAAACAAGTTGCGTTTACTAATAATTATAAAAGTGTCTCTTGCTTTTGAAGAACTTAACACGAAAGAGATGCCCAGAATTTGTCACCCTCTTTCAGTTATATCCTGTATATTGTGACGCATTACCTTACGTCCATCACCGCGACAGCCGCTACAATCGGAACGGACACTTCCACGACAACGAATACGTGGAAATTGTGGAGTTCCCGCAGCGACAAATCGTAGCAACGAATTGTCGCTGAGTAACAACGGATGAGACGAAACACGTTACCAGTGTAATCTATAACGGGCATTCCCGAAGTAACGGATTTCCGAACACGTGAGATTGAACCTTGGCGAGGGGTGTAGGGGTGCGAGTCGTAGGAGGCGACGAAAAGGGAAGTCTCATATCTGAGACAGTAAAATATGGTCGAGAGTCCCAAGGGACTCAGACCCGAGAAAGACTGCACTGTCAAGAGCCAGCATCATATACAAAAGGCAGACCCGTCCTCTCGTCAGAGATGGCGCCCCACAAAAACAAGACAGTAAATGCCAAACAGTAATAAATATCTGGTCATGAGCCCCAGATGGGGCTCGACACCAAGACTTACTGACTGACTGAACGTCAGGCGCAATGTCACTTGGACTTGGACTTGCACTTGTATTAGAGTACTGGAGACAGAAGAAAGCAAGAAGAGTCAGTCTTCAGAAAGCCGCGGCCAGAGACAGTTGAGATCCAACCACGGCCAAAGATAGTTGAGACGTCTCATTGGAGTATTGGGCCAGAAGTCAAGTGATACTGCAAGCGGTAATAATTGTAAGGTGTGTAAGTGTGAGTGTCCAATAAAGGTTAGCTAAATCCGAGACCCACGTGAAGTTATTTGTTGCGTGACATACCCAACACGTGACAATATATTATATACTTAATAATATACATATATGAGAAAGGACGGCATAGACATTAAGATTACTTGGAATGGTGTTCAATTCCTGATAAAAGTGGTAATTTAACCCTCTACCACCACACGCAGGTCAGTAAGTACAAGGGGCCCACACAGTGCGATATCCAATTGATAAAGAGACCGAAGCTTATGTCTCTATTCACCTGCATCTATTGCTTATATCTAAAAAGCGTGAAACTTTACCTATAAAACTCTCCTAAGTCTTAATAAGTTAGTATAGGGAAAACTTTGCTCTTTGCCTTTTTTCTCTTCGACTAGTTTTAACGTGGCTTAAAACTAACGTAATGAACGTCGAACTTTGTTACGGCAAAACTTAAACCTCAGAGAAATTAACGGAAAAAATATGCACAGATTATCTCCGTTTGTTTTGTACAGTAAACTCTCACTAATCAGAATTAAATGGGGGGTAGAGGTCATCTGGATTAAGCGATAATCCGGATTAGTGAAGCAAACTGTAGCCCTACAGGACAAAGAAACTTAGAACACAAATAAAAAACTAAAATAAAATGCTGTTGCCTGTAGTCCGCAAGCGAACTATACCGACCGAGCGACCGCCGTCTCTCGGCGAAGTTAGTGCCAACTTTTGCGGATAGAGGATGTCACGTGGTCAGCGCAACGCATTCCCACGGCCGTTAATCTCGGTTTTCTAGACCGCAGCAGCTATTTTCTTGAAATAGCTCCTCAACTGTCCTCATGAGGTTGATGAAAATAAATAAATGGACAATTTAATGACAAAATTAGTGCTGATGAAAATAAATAAAAGAATATCACTGTACAGTATTTATTTAAATATATAAAAGATAATATATTTATTCATCGATAGAAGACTCAGAAGTTGTACGTAATAATGCAGGATTGAAGAAGCCGACAAGTGTCTTCTGAACAGACATGGGATTCATCTGCGCTCCTAAATGTCATGTGTCTTTTAAAGCAGGTACTCAACTGTAAACAACATTTTTCAAATTTTGATGCGGATTATCAAATATCCGGATCACCTGTAACCGGATTAGCGAGGATTTATTGTTTTACGATTTAATGCTGTCTTTATAACACACATAATTTAATTGGAGTAATTATTATTTTTCTTTACTCCGAACTTTTGAGGCAATTTTATGCGATAATGTGTATGAAAACAATTCATACAGACATCGTTATGTCTGATTCCTTGTTTGTCTGTCCGTCTGTGTGCTTTAGTCAAGGAAAGCTAGAGATTGTACTGACATCTAGTATGAACGTAATGCAAATAGGAGGGCATCTGCAAACTTACACAGTAGAACTTGGTAGAACTTGGTTATAACGTCATCAAAGGGACCTAAAAATAGTGTCGTTATAACCGAAATGGGCACTTCCACAGTAGCCTTATGTTAGTCACGTAAAAATCTACCAAAAACCGAGTTAAAATGTTGCATTTTTTAGTGAAATACGTAGTTAAGTACAGACTAACGTAACATTAACGTGAAATTGCCCAAATGTGTAATATCAAAGACATATTACAGCGCTTTTCACTGACAATACACACCGCACTAATACTGTATATTAAAGGTAGGCCTACTCACCAAATTACAGTAGATTACATCAATTGTTGTGCCTTACTGTACCTAGATACGAGTACAGTAATCAGTTATCTTCATCTGTTTCCTGTTACTTGCCCAATACACACTTTCTAAATTACGTTCAATGTCCATATCAGAGAAATTCAGGAATGAAAATGACGTTACATACGAGGTTGATGCATTTGTGCATGTCGTACTAAGCAAGGTATAAAAACAGTTGCTTTATGAGGAATTAGTTCGTACCATTGAATATTTGACGCAATAGACAAGGTGTCGCAGAAACCGATGTTGCTATAACCAAGTTTTACTGTATTTTACTTTCCTACACTCGGAAATTACGTGGTGGATGCATGAACTTGTGAGGTTGGGGCGTGACAGCGGCACAGCCGAAATACGTGACCATGCCAACATGGTAGCCACAGTAACAAGCGTAACCGTGTTAATCGCAGTAACACTAAGAACCTCGATAGCAATAACAACCATAGAAACCATACTAACAGCAGTAACCACTGAAGCTTGGGCCGCGCCATAGCTCAAGCAGTTAGTCGCTGGCTTCCCACCGCGGCGGCCCGTGTCTGGTTAAGTGGGATTCGTAGTGGACAAAGTGGCGCTGGGGCAGGATTTCTCCGAGTAC
>NW_019724586.1:177419-211317 GCF_002891405.2 Cryptotermes secundus | reverse complement strand
GGCCGCGCCATAGCTCAAGCCGTTAGTCGTTGGCTTCCCACCGCGGCGGCCCGGGTTCAAACCCGCGTCTGGTCAAGTGGAATTTGTGGTGAACAAAGTGGCGCTGGGGCAGGTTTTCTCCGAGTACTTCGGTTTCCACTGTCAATCTTCATTCCACCAAATTCTCCATCATCATAATCACCAGGGGCAGGTACAATAGGCTAATCAGTGGCCGCCGTACCGAGTGGACCCAACTGGACTCCACCCCCCAATATGGGAATTAAAAAAAAATAAAAAGCACTGAAGCTGCTAATAACATGAACAGTAATCATGGTAAGGGGCATGCACTGTCTTCGCTCGCTCGGAAACCGGGATCGTGGGTTCGAATCCCACTCAGGGTATGGATGTTTGTGTGCGTTTTCCTGTGTCTGTGTACAGGTAGAGGCCTTGCGACGAGCTGATCACCCACCCAAGGAGTCCTACCGTATATCTAAGATCTAGTAAAACCGAAGTGAACGGAGAGTTTCATGGAGGTAGGCCTAGGCCCAAATGAGGGCTGTAGGGCCAATGAAATAAAATCAAGGTAAGGACGGTAACCACAGTAATGAATTCTTGAGGTACTAGAAGTATATACTCACAACAATACAGGGGAGGTAAGGTGCTTGTAGCTTTTGTCTTTTTTCTTTAAGGCAATCATTGTCACTTCTGTAAAGTCCTTGGGCCACTCCCCAATTTCATATATGGTGTTTTATATAATATAAAATATTTCAACTATGCTACAAGCCGGAAGGTCACGGGTTCAAGTCTCGATGAGGTCACTGGATTTTTTTTTCAATTGACCTAATCCTTCCAGCCGCACTATGGCCCGGGGGTTGACTCAGCCACTGACAAAAATGAGTATCAGGAATATTCTTGGGGGTAAAGGGCGGCCGGGGCGTAAGGCTGACATCCTTACCGCCATCTATGAGCCGATTGTCTAGATAATGTGGGAACCTCAACACCTCACAACCCTATGAGCCTCCACGGCCTGTTACAGGAATACCTTTACTTACTTATAACACGTAATTATAAGTAAAAAAAACACTGAAATAAACATCAAAATCTCTTGTATGCATGACATAATCCCTTAATTCTCATTAAGGGACAGTTACCGTAACAGAGCAACGGAGCCTGTACAAGTAGGCGTAGTAATGCATGTATAAGGATTCAAGTCACACCATCACGCCTCACCTCGTCCCCAATCCCCACCAATCCCTGACAGCGATCAACTACATGGCACTTGTCTCCTGTCTAACATCTCCCTGTTGCTGTTGTCACTCTGCTAGGCACATTAGAAACCTGGCATATGTACGAGTACTACGGGCGGGCTTTTGTGAATACGGTAATGAACCTTTGGATTTTACAAATGGTGAGGAATCTCTAAGCGGATGAAAGACCGTCAGTTTCTTAAGGACTCTGTTACATGCAGCTGATTATTAAAGTATCAACGTATTAAGATGTACAGTAATTTATATATTCGTTGATAACATATTAACATCTCAGTCATATCTCTGAACGTGGCGGTATAATGGTTAAAATTCCCGCTGCTTATGCGAAAAGTGCAGGGTTCGATTCGCGGCTCGTAAGCTGAAGTTTATGATTCTTCTTAGTCAGTAAATCTTAAAACGCAGCATAACATTTCCTGCTTCTCATTCGCAATCATACTCCAATTCGATGTCATCAAAATATCTAGCAGACAAAGCGTCGTTAAATGATGATCATTTCTATCACAATATAAATTCAAACGCGTACTTCGATATTGAACTGGAATTATTCTTGTTATTATCATTCATCCTGTAATAAATGGTAAAGCTATCCCTGTAGCAGGCCGTGGAGGCCTATAGGGTTGTGAAACGTCGAGGCTCCCACACTCTCTATACAATCGGCTCATAGATGGCGGTGAGGTTGTCAGCCTTACGTGCCGGCCGCCCTTTACCCCCAGGAAGATTCCTGGTACTCATTTCTGTTAGAGGCTGTGTCTACCCCAGGGCCATAGTTCGGCTGGAAGGATTAGGTCAACTGAAATTATCCACTTCAGAGGAATCGAACCCGCGACCTTCCGGCTTGTAGCATAGTACCTCATCTTCCTGTAGTACATTTTCAAAATAATATAAAATAAATACAGCAATTAAAATGTTATTTATAAACTAATCAATGCAACGCGGTGCTTCTTGGAACGTTGGCGGCTACTCATCTCGTCTGACAATTTTATGCCTTTGTGACACTGCTTCAGGGTTGCTTGTATGTTCCCATCAACCATATCCTGCGCCACTTTTCAATCTACGGTTCAGCTTCACATACTTTACGAAGTAAGAATAGAATATGTTGTAACGGATTCGAGCAGCGCGTTGCCAGGCAGCAGCTCTGTAGACACGGTCCAACACTCAACAATAGATGAGGCTGTGTTTTCTATGTCGTCCGCTCCATGCTCAGTGCTGGTAACGGACCAAGAACTCTCAGTCTGACATGTAACAAGTGTTTTCTGTGTGGTATGCGCCATGCAACAGTACACCGGCTGTTATTTTCTGTGCGTGGTCCGTCCCAAAAGGATATAACAGAATACGGGAATGGGAATTGACTTGAGTTCCAAGGGAACAGCAGTGTGGCCAGAAGAAGAATTAGAAGACTTAGTGTGACTACATGTCTACATGTACTGTAGTACAGTGATATTGTGAGTTTGTAATTTAGTGAGACGGATAGTGAAGAATAGTGGAAATAGACTGAGAAGATTAGTGTGGAGTGATTTTAAATTGTGTAAATCAGTAATTGTAGTCATGACAAGTGAAGATCCAATAAATCGTTTCACCAATCCGAACCCGAGACTTAGTCACTAATACACGTGGAAATATCATATTTCTAGTGTAGCTGCCTCTCACCGATCCAAAGAGAAGCTTAAGCCTAGTGGTTTCCAATATATCATCTAATTCAGGACAGTTAGGTTTCTATTCTTGGTCCGTGGGTTCGCACCCTGACTGAGCCTTAAGCGCCTCTAGGCTCATACTAAAGTAACACCTTAAAGCATGTAATGACTGCTTGCTTCAAAGTCATCACCATATACATAAAAATAATTTTTCATTCCACTCTATATAAACTTCAACACTGAGAAAGTGTCGTGCAGTAATTTAACAAAGGAAGACAGCATCTTCAGTGCTACGAACGAAATAACTCGTTCAGAAGTACCGGGCACTTCAAAGCTCACGTTAGGTCTTCGGGACGGGGAGAAACTAATAAAACACATCAGAGCAGCTGGTATATGGGTGGGGATTCGAAACCGGTACCACAGCAACATGAAGCAATCTCTTAGGTTCTTAGGCCTGTTCCAGACCAAAATAAATCCTGATGCGACGAATCCTAGAAACATGCGACATGAATTCTTTGCTGATGCACTGAACCGAGGGCCTCCATATGTCTACCCATATAAAGGAGCATGAC
Source organism: Cryptotermes secundus (assembly GCF_002891405.2). Lineage (NCBI taxonomy): Eukaryota > Metazoa > Arthropoda > Insecta > Blattodea > Kalotermitidae > Cryptotermes > Cryptotermes secundus. Next base: position 207,867 of record NW_019724586.1, on the reverse strand, counting down.
AAATAAAATTGCGGCCATAAATCTCCTCGTAGGCCGTCTGCAGGATGCGAACCAGCTGTGCCAGTTATTCGTACAGCTGCTGTAGAGATGGTTGTTATATTACAGGCAAATATACAGGTATTGAAGTGCAAAAATGAATTGAAACGTACAGAAACGTGAAATTAAATAGAATTTCGTCCATTTGTTTTACTGATGTTAATCAGTGTTCTCGGGTAGTTACAGACTAAGAAATTGCCTGAAAGTTTTCAATCAATCGTCGCTATAAAACGCCAGTTCGTAATGAACTGTAAATATCCTAAACTTGTTTCGCATTTTCGACCATATATTTATGCAACATGATATATCATATATCAGCACTATCCTCTGCTTCAGTGCTGACAGAGCGGGTCAGACATTCTTATACAAAAATGTTCGAGGGTATATTCTTCGATATTGGTTGACTTCTAATGCCATCTTAAAAAGATCAAAAGCTGCCACTGAATTTTAGTGTTCTTTTATATGAATCTGAATTTTAAATATTTATTACTTGTACTTACAATCCACTCAAACTCTCCTGTATATTCACGCCTCCACCGATAGCAGGAAATTTAATGTAGAAAAACAAAACTGTTGAATATGTCGAATACTGAGGATCGATTCTAAGGACGTTTAGCATATTTCGTTGTTAATTCAATGGTTACTGGCACTACACGGGTCAAACCAGGGGTAACATACTGTAGAGTGATATGTACATTAGGTGACAATAAAGGAAACAAAGTGACAGAAATTAAAATTCCACGACAATTTTAATTGAATATTAACAAAGGACACGGAAAAGGCACAGCAATATTTGGAAAATTTAAAGTGGATAAGGTAACTGAATAGATTAATAGATAGATAGCTATCCCTGTAAGAGACCGTGGAGACTTATAGATTTGTGAAACGTCGAGGCTCCGCATTCTCTAGATAATCGGCTCACTGAAGGGGGTGAGGATGTCAGCCTTATGCGCCGGCTGCCCTTTACCCCCAGAAAGATTCCCGGTACTCATTTCTGTTAACAGGATAAGTCAACCCCAGGCCTATAGAATGACCTCATCAGGAGTTGAACGCGAGGACTTCCAGCTTGTAGCATAGTGCCTCAACCAACTACGCTACCGCGGGTCCCCGAAACTACTATGAAGAATCGAAAATATTTTGATAAAAGTTTCAGAAAAATAACTACGTTTCGTTAAAAAAATCTTTCGACTTCAAATTGCAATAAATAAGCATACGACTGTATCTTGGCAACTGAATGGACTCTCTTGTTTATTTCATTAATATTTCGTAACTGTTCCGTTCAGATTTCGATTGTGGTGTGGACACAAAACTACTGTGGGGCAAAATATCTCATTCAGAGATCACCGATTCTATGTAATAATTCTTATACATGAAATTGTAAGAAATATCTGGCTGAATAATGAAGAGACCCTGTTTAAATACAGTCTACATGGTTCATGTTAACATGACGCAGCCTAAGGGATCATACGCTGATATGAACGGGGAAGAGCACTTTGAAGAAACTGGACTCATAAATCACACACCTGTTGTAGCGAGACTTGTACTGCTTCAAGAAAGTGATTAGGTCTGAGGCAGAAGCTCCCCCTTTTCGCTACGAAACTCAAGAACACTTGGTATCAGCTTTTAAAAAAGTTATTAATAAAAAGAAGAAGAGGCAAAACACAATATCTCCACCAAGGCATAACAANAGGTTTTCTCCGAGTACTTCGGTTTCCACTGCCAATCTTCATTCCACCAAATTCTCCATCATCATAATCACCAGGGGCAGGTACAATAGGCTAATCAGTGGCCGCCGTACCGAGTGGACCCAACTGGACTCCACCCCCCAATATGGGAATTAAAAAAAAATAAAAAGCACTGAAGCTGCTAATAACATGAACAGTAATCATGGTAAGGGGCATGCACTGTCTTCGCTCGCTCGGAAACCGGGATCGTGGGTTCGAATCCCACTCAGGGTATGGATGTTTGTGTGCGTTTTCCTGTGTCTGTGTACAGGTAGAGGCCTTGCGACGAGCTGATCACCCACCCAAGGAGTCCTACCGTATATCTAAGATCTAGTAAAACCGAAGTGAACGGAGAGTTTCATGGAGGTAGGCCTAGGCCCAAATGAGGGCTGTAGGGCCAATGAAATAAAATCAAGGTAAGGACGGTAACCACAGTAATGAATTCTTGAGGTACTAGAAGTATATACTCACAACAATACAGGGGAGGTAAGGTGCTTGTAGCTTTTGTCTTTTTTCTTTAAGGCAATCATTGTCACTTCTGTAAAGTCCTTGGGCCACTCCCCAATTTCATATATGGTGTTTTATATAATATAAAATATTTCAACTATGCTACAAGCCGGAAGGTCACGGGTTCAAGTCTCGATGAGGTCACTGGATTTTTTTTTCAATTGACCTAATCCTTCCAGCCGCACTATGGCCCGGGGGTTGACTCAGCCACTGACAAAAATGAGTATCAGGAATATTCTTGGGGGTAAAGGGCGGCCGGGGCGTAAGGCTGACATCCTTACCGCCATCTATGAGCCGATTGTCTAGATAATGTGGGAACCTCAACACCTCACAACCCTATGAGCCTCCACGGCCTGTTACAGGAATACCTTTACTTACTTATAACACGTAATTATAAGTAAAAAAAACACTGAAATAAACATCAAAATCTCTTGTATGCATGACATAATCCCTTAATTCTCATTAAGGGACAGTTACCGTAACAGAGCAACGGAGCCTGTACAAGTAGGCGTAGTAATGCATGTATAAGGATTCAAGTCACACCATCACGCCTCACCTCGTCCCCAATCCCCACCAATCCCTGACAGCGATCAACTACATGGCACTTGTCTCCTGTCTAACATCTCCCTGTTGCTGTTGTCACTCTGCTAGGCACATTAGAAACCTGGCATATGTACGAGTACTACGGGCGGGCTTTTGTGAATACGGTAATGAACCTTTGGATTTTACAAATGGTGAGGAATCTCTAAGCGGATGAAAGACCGTCAGTTTCTTAAGGACTCTGTTACATGCAGCTGATTATTAAAGTATCAACGTATTAAGATGTACAGTAATTTATATATTCGTTGATAACATATTAACATCTCAGTCATATCTCTGAACGTGGCGGTATAATGGTTAAAATTCCCGCTGCTTATGCGAAAAGTGCAGGGTTCGATTCGCGGCTCGTAAGCTGAAGTTTATGATTCTTCTTAGTCAGTAAATCTTAAAACGCAGCATAACATTTCCTGCTTCTCATTCGCAATCATACTCCAATTCGATGTCATCAAAATATCTAGCAGACAAAGCGTCGTTAAATGATGATCATTTCTATCACAATATAAATTCAAACGCGTACTTCGATATTGAACTGGAATTATTCTTGTTATTATCATTCATCCTGTAATAAATGGTAAAGCTATCCCTGTAGCAGGCCGTGGAGGCCTATAGGGTTGTGAAACGTCGAGGCTCCCACACTCTCTATACAATCGGCTCATAGATGGCGGTGAGGTTGTCAGCCTTACGTGCCGGCCGCCCTTTACCCCCAGGAAGATTCCTGGTACTCATTTCTGTTAGAGGCTGTGTCTACCCCAGGGCCATAGTTCGGCTGGAAGGATTAGGTCAACTGAAATTATCCACTTCAGAGGCATCGAACCCGCGACCTTCCGGCCTGTAGCATAGTACCTCATCTTCCTGTAGTACATTTTCAAAATAATATAAAATAAATACAGCAATTAAAATGTTATTTATAAACTAATCAATGCAACGCGGTGCTTCTTGGAACGTTGGCGGCTACTCATCTCGTCTGACAATTTTATGCCTTTGTGACACTGCTTCAGGGTTGCTTGTATGTTCCCATCAACCATATCCTGCGCCACTTTTCAATCTACGGTTCAGCTTCACATACTTTACGAAGTAAGAATAGAATATGTTGTAACGGATTCGAGCAGCGCGTTGCCAGGCAGCAGCTCTGTAGACACGGTCCAACACTCAACAATAGATGAGGCTGTGTTTTCTATGTCGTCCGCTCCATGCTCAGTGCTGGTAACGGACCAAGAACTCTCAGTCTGACATGTAACAAGTGTTTTCTGTGTGGTATGCGCCATGCAACAGTACACCGGCTGTTATTTTCTGTGCGTGGTCCGTCCCAAAAGGATATAACAGAATACGGGAATGGGAATTGACTTGAGTTCCAAGGGAACAGCAGTGTGGCCAGAAGAAGAATTAGAAGACTTAGTGTGACTACATGTCTACATGTACTGTAGTACAGTGATATTGTGAGTTTGTAATTTAGTGAGACGGATAGTGAAGAATAGTGGAAATAGACTGAGAAGATTAGTGTGGAGTGATTTTAAATTGTGTAAATCAGTAATTGTAGTCATGACAAGTGAAGATCCAATAAATCGTTTCACCAATCCGAACCCGAGACTTAGTCACTAATACACGTGGAAATATCATATTTCTAGTGTAGCTGCCTCTCACCGATCCAAAGAGAAGCTTAAGCCTAGTGGTTTCCAATATATCATCTAATTCAGGACAGTTAGGTTTCTATTCTTGGTCCGTGGGTTCGCACCCTGACTGAGCCTTAAGCGCCTCTAGGCTCATACTAAAGTAACACCTTAAAGCATGTAATGACTGCTTGCTTCAAAGTCATCACCATATACATAAAAATAATTTTTCATTCCACTCTATATAAACTTCAACACTGAGAAAGTGTCGTGCAGTAATTTAACAAAGGAAGACAGCATCTTCAGTGCTACGAACGAAATAACTCGTTCAGAAGTACCGGGCACTTCAAAGCTCACGTTAGGTCTTCGGGACGGGGAGAAACTAATAAAACACATCAGAGCAGCTGGTATATGGGTGGGGATTCGAAACCGGTACCACAGCAACATGAAGCAATCTCTTAGGTTCTTAGGCCTGTTCCAGACCAAAATAAATCCCGATGCGACGAATCCTAGAAACATGCGACATGAATTCTTTGTTGATGCACTGAACCGAGGGCCTCCATATGTCTACCCATATAAAGGAACATGACAAATAAAATTGCGGCCATAAATCTCCTCGTAGGCCGTCTGCAGGATGCGAACCAGCTGTGCCAGTTATTCGTACAGCTGCTGTAGAGATGGTTGTTATATTACAGGCAAATATGCAGGTATTGAAGTGCAAAAATGAATCGAAACGTACAGAAACGTGAAATTAAATAGAATTTCGTCCATTTGTTTTACTGATATTAATCAGTGTTCTCGGGTAGTTATAGACTAAGAAACTGCCTGAAAGTTTTCAATCAATCGTCGCCATAAAAGTTTCTGTTCCAATTTCATAACGTGAAATTATCAGCCGAGTTAATGTCATGACTGGCAAACGCCAGTTCGTAATGAACTGTAAATATTCTAAACTTGTTTCGCATTTTCGACCATATATTTATGCAACATGATATATCATATATCAGCACTATCCTCTGCTTCAGTGCTGACAGAGCGGGTCAGACATTCGTATACAAAAATGTTCGAGGGTATATTCTTCGACATTGGTTGACTTTTAATGCCACCTTAAAAAGTTCAAAAGCTGCCATTGAATTTTAGTGTTCTTTTATATGAATCTGAATTTTAAATATTTATTACTTGTACTTACAATCCACTCAAACTCTCCTGTATATTCACGCCTCCACCGATAGCAGGAAATTTAATGTAGAAAAACGAAACTGTTGAATATGTCGAATACTGAGGATCGATTCTAAGGACGTTTAGCATATTTCGTTGTTAATTCAATGGTTACTGGCACTACACGGGTCAAACCAGGGGTAACATACTGTAGAGTGATATGTACATTAGGTGACAATAAAGGAAACAAAGTGACAGAAATTAAAATTCCACGACAATTTTAATTGAATATTAACAAAGGACACGGAAAAGGCACAGCAATATTTGGAAAATTTAAAGTGGATAAGGTAACTGAATAGATTAATAGATAGATAGCTATCCCTGTAAGAGACCGTGGAGACTTATAGATTTGTGAAACGTCGAGGCTCCGCATTCTCTAGATAATCGGCTCACTGAAGGGGGTGAGGATGTCAGCCTTATGCGCCGGCTGCCCTTTACCCCCAGAAAGATTCCCGGTACTCATTTCTGTTAACAGGATAAGTCAACCCCAGGCCTATAGAATGACCTCATCAGGAGTTGAACGCGAGGACTTCCAGCTTGTAGCATAGTGCCTCAACCAACTACGCTACCGCGGGTCCCCGAAACTACTATGAAGAATCGAAAATATTTTGATAAAAGTTTCAGAAAAATAACTACGTTTCGTTAAAAAAATCTTTCGACTTCAAATTGCAATAAATAAGCATACGACTGTATCTTGGCAACTGAATGGACTCTCTTGTTTATTTCATTAATATTTCGTAACTGTTCCGTTCAGATTTCGATTGTGGTGTGGACACAAAACTACTGTGGGGCAAAATATCTCATTCAGAGATCACCGATTCTATGTAATAATTCTTATACATGAAATTGTAAGAAATATCTGGCTGAATAATGAAGAGACCCTGTTTAAATACAGTCTACATGGTTCATGTTAACATGACGCAGCCTAAGGGATCATACGCTGATATGAACGGGGAAGAGCACTTTGAAGAAACTGGACTCATAAATCACACACCTGTTGTAGCGAGACTTGTACTGCTTCAAGAAAGTGATTAGGTCTGAGGCAGAAGCTCCCCCTTTTCGCTACGAAACTCAAGAACACTTGGTATCAGCTTTTAAAAAAGTTATTAATAAAAAGAAGAAGAGGCAAAACACAATATCTCCACCAAGGCATAACAAATCTTAGCCTTACAGAACTTGCTGCTTGCATACGGGAGTCTTTCTACAGGATAGAGGGAATGCATAGCTGATACCAAGTTTTAAAGCACACAGTTCGCTCGTAGCTTAGCTAAACATTTTGGTTAAGTAAAAACAAGTGTCCTTAGTGAACACTAAATCTTTCTCCGAAGCTAAGTTAGGCTGTAAATACTACAATTTGCATACAAGAGAGCTGAGATGTGAGCTGGGTAGAATACACGTGTGACTTTGCGGTAGTCAGAAACCTTATGAAACTTGGAAACAGGTGGCCAGCACGTAGGAGAAACATCTTCAGACTTCCAAGCAAATGCGGCGGCGTCAGTATAGCGAAATGACAATACAGAATATATTCACTTAACTGCCACTCGGTGACGTGTATGGAAAAGTAATGGGAAAAGAGAAGAGAAATTAAAACAATTTGACGCTCAGGACGAATTTAGGACAAACAGTTCTGGAAATTCTTACGAAATTCAGGATAAAAAACTTTATTAACTCGCCTACCTCCATAATACAGATAACGAAAACAGAAGTGTTTAGACAATAATTTCATCATATGTTTCTTATGGGCGTGAAACATCATTTTATTTGATGTAAGAATAAAAATTATAAAAGTAAAGTAAAGCCATCGCTGTAAGAGGACGTGGAGGTCTATAGGGTTGTGAGATGTTGAGGTCCCCACAGTTTCTAGACAATCGGTTCATAGATGGCGCTGAGGATATCAGCCTTACGCACCGGCCACCCTTTACCCCTAGGAATATTCCTGGTACTCATTTCTGTTAGAGGCTGAGTCGACCCCAGGGCCATTGTGCGGCTGAAAGTATTAGGTAAACTGAAAAAAAAAATCCATCTCATCCGGATTCCATCCCGCGACCTTCCGGCTTGTAGCATGGTGCCTCAATCAACTACGCTACCGCGTAAATATCTGAAGAAATACAATGTTCAGGGAAATATTACGACGTACAGAGGATGAAGCGAGGAATGTCGAGCAACGTTGTAATAAAGTCAGGAAACATAATACTGTTATTGTGGTGAGGCAAACAAATACGAGCTGGACATATTGCTGCGATGGGGGGACAAGGAATGCATATCAAACTCTGCTGGGAACCCCCTTGTACAAGGATCATTTGGGAGACTGAAAATGAGGTAAGAGAATAACAATAACATTGCGAATACAAGACGGATATAGGGTCAGAAGTGGATGTAACCGCCTCAGGACCGTGCCACACGGCGGGCCTTGGCAGTAATGGTGTTGAAACATACGGGTTATGTCACCAGAGTCTTACAGCGATTATGGATTCAGGAAATCTAAGACACCGTCGTTTCCTAACATATGTTTATTTAACGACATTATCTCAGAGGCAAATGTTATAAAGCTTGGAATGACTGGACGATGTGAGTCACGAGTTCGAAAGAAATGCAAAAAGAAGCGGCCCTGGCACATTTTAAGGTACGGTCCTAGCATTTGACTCAATAGACTGATGAAAATAACGAAAGAACTGTCAGAACAGCCGAAATCCGAACCGAGTGTAGAACGTGGGGCCTCATGAATACCAAACATACGCTGCGAGAAATTACTCGGATTTGATCTGTGTTGACGAATCCCTGAGTTCTAGAATATCAGATAACAAATCAATTAGTATGTTCAGTATTTTTCTCTCGAGTTCTACTTATTATTTTTTTCCTTGGCACTACAGCCCCAGTGGGCCTAGGCCGTTCACTTCGGTTTTTCTAGATCTTACACATTCGGTAGGACTCCTTGGGCGGGTGATCAGCTCGTCGCAAGGCCTCTACCTGTACACAAACACAGAGAAACGCAGACACACAAACTAAACATCCATGCCCTGAGTGGGATTCGAACCCACGATCCCGGTTTCCAAGAGAGCGAAGACAGTACGTGCCTTAGACCGCTCGGCTACCGTCACCGGCCGAGTTCTACTTATACCAGTCCATAATTCCGATTTTACAGTCCAAAATTTTATGCACTATCAGTTGGAAGATATGAGCTGTACGTGTAGCAGATATGGAGAATAAGAAATGCGCGGAAGTTTTTTCTTCGTAAACCTCAAACAAAGAAACCACTTTATAGATGAAGATAATATTAAAATGTATCTTTCGAGAGATTTATATGGAGTAGTGTTAAGATCCAACTGTGAATTTTGTGAACACAACAATGAACCTCTGGGTTACTGACAGCGGAATATATCTTGGCCAGTTGAGGGCCAACAAACTTCTGACAGCCAGACTGTCATCACCAATTAGCTTTACGTTAGTGATCATAACGAAACGCGCTCAACGCAGATTCTGGAGTTCGCTGATCCATGATTCATAATTGCCAACACGTTAAAACCTGGACGTTATTTTCGTGTTACTGTTTGAAGTTTCTGAGTTACAAAATTCAAATTTGGAGAGGAGACCAAGCCGAATGTGTCATGTCACGTCACTGTCTCCCTTCGTTAAAGTGATGATTTGTGTGAAAGATGAAACCAAAATTTAAATTTTTATTCCTGGCTGGGAATTAGCAGATAGCTTATCATGACTTTACTCTTCATATTCGGTACCATTTCCTAACACAGCTCTGTTACGGTTCTTCCTCTTAGGCTAGATTTGCATTTGTCAGCATTAAATTTGTCAAATTAAATTTCATCCAGTACATATGATGTCAAGTCACGTGACAACCGCAGCATGTCTCCATATATGTATGTTAATGCAGCCCATTAGTCATTCATCCACGGTTTCCACTGTAACGAACAACGAGTAACGACTGTTTATCTGAGTACATTTATTTAGGAAATACTAAATAAGAATTTACCTCAAGTATATATACTATATGCCGGTCACGGTAGCCGAGCGGTCTAAGGTATGCACTGTCTTCGCTCGCTCGGAAACCGGGATCGTGGGTTCGAATCCCACTCAGGGCATGGATGTTTAGTTTCTGTGTGTGCGTTTTTCTGTGTTTGTGTACAGGTAGAGGCCTTGCGACGAGCTGATCACCCGCCCAAGGAGTCCTACCGAATGTGTAAGATCCAGAAAAACCGAAAAATGAACGGAGAAATTCGTGGAGGTAGGCCTAGACCCACTGGGGCTGTAGTGCCAAGGAAATATAAATAATTTGCAGAAAAAGAAAAAATCACTTCCCTTTTCAAAACAACACATGTTATAATACTCTACTGCCGTTCACAAATGCACCTGCGTAACAGTGATTCTTATCATAAGCGCGAGAATATTGATCGTGATTGAATTATTATTATTGTCACGTGTTTGGGTATGTCACGCGACAAATAAATTCAGGCGCGTCTCGGATTCAGCGAATCTTTACTGTACGCTCACTCTTACACACCTTATAATTATCACCATTTGCAGTGTCATTTGACTCGTGGCCCAATACTTCAATGCGACGTCTCAACTATCCTTGGCCGTGGCCGGATCTCAACTGTCTTCTGTCTGTATGGTATGGCGACTAGGTTCCAACTGAATTCTTGCTGTTAGACTTAGAGTTACATCGCGACTGACGGTCAGTCAGTCAGTAAGTCTTGGTGTCGAGCCCAAATGGGGCTTGTTTCTGTGGGGCGCCTGTACTGCGACCACTTTTGGTCTATTGTACCAGCCCCAGATGATAGATGAGAGTGATTGTGGAGCAATTGGTGGAATGAAGATTGGCAGGGGAGACCGAATAACTCGGAGAAAACTTGCCTTAGCGCCACACTGTCCACTACAAATCCCACTTGACCAGACCCGGGATCGAACCCGAGCCGCCGAGGTGGGAAGCCAGCGACTAACCGCTTGACCTATGGCGCGGCTTTGGCCGTGCGGTCTAACACATGTACTGTCTTAGTCTGCTTGAATACCGGGATCATCGGTTCGAATCCCACGTCAAGCATGGATGTCTGTCTGCGTTTATTCTGTGTTTGTGTTGTCTTGTGTAGGTAGCGGACTTGCGACGGGCTGATCCCCCGTCCAAGGAGTCCTATCGACTGTATAAGATTAAGAAACTGAAGTGTAATAAAGCGTTTCACGGATGTCCTATGCTCAAAGTGGAAGCAACAGGAAAAGAGAGATAGTAATGTGTTAATAATTTTTGGCCTCTGGTTTGTAGTTCTGTGAGAAAATTTCTTTGCCTTATATGACGTATTCCACTACTTTCACTGCTTAGCGCTCGCATTTATGTAAGACTTATTTCGTATATGAGTTTACTAAATTGCAATTATAATTAATTCAGTTTTTATTATTTTCTGAGACACCCACCATTTGTATTATATCTTTTACAAACAAATTTCATGGCAAGTCCCGAATAACTACACAGACAACCAGTCACTGAGGTTCCTCTACAGGGATACAAACTATGCTTGAGTCGCATGTATAATTAAAACACTGATTTATTATCAATTTTTATAATTAGGATGAGTTTATAAAGTAATGTAAATTATAATAAGTATTATTTCCTTTTATGGCAGATGACTATGCCACGTATGAGGGGGTTCCGTGACAAATAGTAACGGGTTCTGGGTTGGATGTTTTGATTTACTGGCATTTCTTTACAATCACTCTTCATTACAATCGATTGTGACAGCTCACAATCAATGACTCTGTAAGGCTCGTTCCATTCTTATTGGACCACGAGTGTCTTCCCTTCCGCTGTGACGAATGACGAACGAAGAATCACTGCTCACTCTTATGAATCAAGTCAAAGTCGCATTGCGACTGACGGTCAGTCGGTAAGTCTTGGTGTCGCGTCCCATCTGAGGTTCATGACCAGATATTTATCACTGTTTTCACAGTTATGGTCTTGTTTTTGTGGGGCGCCCTCTGTGACGAGAGGCTGGATCTGTCATTTGTATATGCAGCTGGTCACTGCCAGCGCAGTCCTTCTTGGGTCCGAGTCCCTCGAGACTCGCGACCATATTTTACTGTCTCAGATTTGAGACTCCCATTTTCGTCGCCTCCTACGACTCGCAAGGTCACAGTGGAGGTATTCGACCCCGCCTTCACACGGGTTACTCTCAGGAATGAACTGAACTAACTCTTTTATAACCTCGGGGCGAACCGAATATAAGTCACCATCTCTTGCAGTTCCTCTGTTAGTCTGGTTTTAACAGTTGCTGCGGGTACGTTCTTACCGAACCGTTGATCAGCAATGGATTATTCCGGCTTGTTGTCACGGAAACGTGTCTTAGCGAGCCGTTCGCTAGCAATGGACTATTCCGAGTTTCAGGAGTCATGTCACAATACGTATGCCTATATGAAATTATTATGCACAGAACTGTCAATTCCAACTTCAGTTTAAGAACGATAAAATCCATCGAATCACAACGCAGTTCCTTCATAATGTAGCATATTCTGCTATTTTCATCTGTGACTAATCCCAGTTGCATAAATTAAATTTCCCGTCACAGCAGAAAGGGCCATTACTAAATTGAGTGTCACATAATGCCAAATGTCATCATATACAAGTATGCATATGCAGATAACGGAGTCGAAATAATGTATTCATGGAGTTAGCCTTTCCTGTGGTGCAACATATGGCAGCGATTATTGTGGAGTGGCCGCTCACAGAGAAGTGCAGCGATAGGCTTCATAGCTCCAGGTCTCTATGAAGTGGTCCCTTAACTGATGGCCATTAACCGAGGTCGTTATGTTGTGGTGACAGACCATAACAATCTACTCGATTTCATTAGTATGACTGATGATTCTCAATTCCTCAACGTCAAAAGGAGATTTAATTTGGTTGAAATTAGCAACATTTTCATAATTAATTTCCATATTGCGGACGAAGACTTCATAATTACAAAACAGTAAACTTCTTGGAGTTTATATCGAAGTACGGAAACTCCACTTATTCTGTTACGTAGAGCCCTGCATGCCACTTCCAGCCTGTTTCGCTCAGATTTGTGTTCGATCTACATGTTGTGACATACAGACCCATTGCTAGGCAACGACTCGGTAAACACATTCACGCGGAAGAGAACGAGGGCAACAATAGGACGTATATTGCCTGGCACCGGATTTATATCACTCTCACTCTAACTTCAAATCACATATGAAGTCTTCTTTTCACAGCCTAATTCCTTTCGTGCGAATTCTTCAACATCACTCTCGACTGCCATCACCAGAACTCGAGCCAATTCTCGACAACTCTATAAAACGGCCTTCTTTGTCACTTTATAACCTCTCGGCACGGACCACGCAGAAAACAACACTAATAATAATAATAATAATAATAATAATAATAATAATAATAATAATAATAGTTACTGTCATGTGATAAACAATAAAGTCAAAACGATTCTCTTGTACATTGGTCTTACGATGGATGCGCAGCGTGTGTGGAACTGACAGGTAAAAGTGACATCCGTAACTACTGAAGCAACCTGCAAGCACATCGAAATCGCTGGCAAAACATGTGGATGACTTATGCTGTACAGACTCCGTAGAGAAATGCAGGAACCTGATATTCAGGAAAGCCAGTTTCCCAAGAATATAGCTTAGGCAGGCCTAACGCATGTTGTAAAACGACTTTGGTCGAAGTTTATGTCACATAAAGCTGTTTTCTTTATTCGTTTTGAAGAATCTTCGTGCTCCAGAGTTCGGAGTTATGTTTTGTGACCAAGAGAAAGAAAGACAAACTGAGTTGTATGGTGCCCCATCCTCCTACAACATCCACTTATTCCTATGTTCTTCACTTTCCTCCTGGAGTCCTCTCATTCCATTCCCACGTCTGATTGTTTCGTACAGACAAAGTTTCTACTTCCAGCTGGCCATTGTCGGAACTTGACTTTAGCCTTCCTATTCAGCTCAAACACTAACCTTCCTATTAACTTTTTGGCAGTTTCTCTGACTGAATGGAACCAATAAACGAGGTAAATAGATATAGCCAAGAATTTCAAGACCAAGGGAACAAAATTCAAGGACATCTTTGACTTTTATTGTAGATTTGGATGGACTCCACATTGACTGAACAAGACAATTTCTCTTTCTTAAGAAATAAAATATCTTCGAAAATAATTTCTCTCTTGCTCTCTTCAATGTTCCCTGAGCGGTGATCACTGAACACAGAATAGAACTTCAACAGATGGGTGGGTGGTTAAATCGACATATCGCCAAAAAAAACTGTTTTCTTGCAAGAAAAAGAGTTGACACTCTTGAGCAGCGAAAATGAAATATTCGGACACGGTCATAATGTGGAAGTCCGGGCTAACTGCAGACATGTATATGGAGGTACCCAGTTCGAATAATGCTCCGATGTCGGATGTCCTCAATGATGCTTATTGTGGAGTTCCTTGTTCTCAAAGAAAAAAATGCTGTGTCATCTGCAGAGGCTATATGACGTAATAAAGCCTCTTGTAATTACTGAAGCTACTTCAACTGCAGAGGTTCGGGTGAGGAATATTTATAGAACCTTAGACAATTTAATGGCGCTGATTATAGCACAGAGATCATACACCACAGAATAAGAGGTGATGAGAGATTCTTAGTTTATTTAACGAAGATCTTCCTATTACAGTTCATTTGTTAGTAAGAAGCATATATAACGTATTTAGAGACCCGAATGGATGGTGTTTCAGCTCCAGAGAATGCACAGGCGCAGGAAAAGCGACGATAGGATCTCCGATAATTTAACGACGACGCCGTAACTGCACGGATACGAAAGAATACAGAATAAGAGGTGATTATAAGTTTTTAGCATATTTAACTAAGATTTTTTTCACCTACAGTAATTACTTAAAATACGTGTACAAAGTTGTCCTTGTAGTTAAGCACTACGCCACGAAGACATATGCGGAAGTGGAGGTAAAACTTCAAATTTCTTGACCTTGGTACCAGATGGAGGTGAGTGATTAGCTTCATGTCCCTGCTGCTTTACAGCTGCGGAAAAGTGACGATAGGATATCAAGCTATTAAACGACACTATTTCAAAGGCGAAGAATATAGAGCGCCTAATAAAACATAATCATAATAAATCTGTGATTCTCGAGGCAGTAAGGATAGATCACGGTCTCCTGAAGTGTGAAGCCATGTCATCCAGTAAATAGGTACAAATATTTCGGACAAATTTGCTGCCTCGAACTTCAGGGTAGGGGAGATTCTCTTCTACCCTGCAAAACAGAGGAAGTAGATTCCTCAAAATTTAGTATTTATCTACCAGACTACACTGCCTCATGTGCCACAAGACCGAGGTCTGAATAAAGACAGTGCTATTTGCTTGAAGAATTATGTGACGAATTTTCTACTGTCTGGTAATTCTTCACGGGAATTTACCTTGATACCTTAGTATTTTCTTTGAAAACGAACCAGCTCTAAAAGTGAAGGGCGTACAATACTCATACTACAATTGACGGAGTAGTGAGTGGAAAAAAGAAGAAGAAAAAGTTTTCCTTGTGTTGGTACCATAAGAAGTATTGCTTCTCTCTAGCGATGATTTAAATTGAGGTACTTCTCTGGTGCAAGGCCTCATACGTGTAGAGATTTGATAATTTAATGTTTTCTTAGCTCTCACAGATGGTTTGTGCTGTTTTATTTATGTACCCCATTTTGAAACTGGCATAGGTGTCCAGAGATAGGGACTGGTTCTATCGCTTGGGCCCAACTGAGTAGGTTTTACCTTAAGACACAGACAGAATCCAGTCTCCGAAACGTTGTGTTTTGAAAAATAAGCAGGGCGGTTTTTAGATAAAGACAAGACGATGGATAATGTCTAAAAACATATCTGTAGTAAGGTATTACGTCATGGAAACAATGAGCCTGTCAATTAACTTAACGATACTCTTCTTCGCGCTGAAGATAGTGATGTGCTGTTATAACGAGGTTGAGTACGGAGGGAGCGAAGAACCCAAATGCATGTATGGAGGGAATAAGATCTTGAAGCGAGTGTAGGTACTTCACAAAGGACTGTTCTCTTTGATGTTTGACTTGGATTCCCCTTACAGGGCCCTTAAAATGCCAAGGCAAAGCTGCCGAGGATCTATGAATTCACTTCCTGGAACAACGACGGAGACAACCACGCCGTGTGTGCATTTGTGAAACTACGCCTACATGGCACAAGCATATCATACTCCGGAACTAAACGATTTCTTCAAGATCCTGAAAAACCTAGATGGACTCCATGCAGGTGTATTTCAACGATAACGAGTCTATATATGCTCATATTGGGAGCAGGCTCTGTTCAGTTGCGTGGCGGTGGGTTCAAGCTATCTGTTTATTGAGTGGCTCCCAACCGCAAGCAAAGTGTGTTACAATGAAAATGCGTTTCCACATGTGTTCTGGTCTAGAAACCCGAAATTAACGGCCGTGGGGATCCGTTGCTGTGACCACGCGACACCCTCTACCCGCTAAAGTTTGCATTAACTTCGCCGAAAAGCGGTGGTTGCTCGGTCGGTATAGTTCGTTTGCGGACTAGAGGCCACAGAGTTTGTTTTTCCATATGTTTAGCTGAAAAATGTGATTCCAGTAGTTTTATACCTGGCAGGCTTGCATTCCTGTTCATTTGTTACGGTGTTTCTGCCTCGATGTTCTCCATATGACTTTATGCTTGTTATGAAGTTCACTGTGACAGGTAAGTCATATTTAATCCAATATTCAGTTTGTCTCTCCCTTTTGTAATTTATCTCTCGACCCTAGAATGTTGCTAATCTGATAAAACCTTATTTCCTGAAGTAAGTAATATGAAGTACTGTTAGCATATATTATAGCATGTAGATCTGTTGCTAAATAAAAACTCTGTCAACAACGATCGCTGATAGGCAACGACCGCGGAATAAGCAATAACTGCCTTGCAAACAAACATGTTCCCACGGCAACGAGTAAACTACAATGGTAAGGAGCGGTGTTTTCTATGAGGGCCCGTACCGAGAGGTTATAAGGGGGACATTCGTCAGCCAGTAAGGACGTGAGTAGAGGTTAATGTTAGGATCAGTTTCCAGGAAACGGCTAGTGAGAAAACTGAGAAGTAGCATGTGCTCTAGTGTGTAGATTAGCGACAGCGCTATAGTTACTTGTCGTTACGATCTGTTTGAGTCACCAATCCAAATCCCGTCTACAGTCACTCTATTATGTAACAACACGATAGGATGCGGATCATTACGGATTATGTGCGTGTGTCATACAGGAACATGATCTTATCATAATAGTCACGAACAATACCAGAAAATAGCCGTAATAAACGACACAGAGGGGCCGGTCACGGTAGCCAAGGGGTCTAAGGTATGCACTGTCTTCGCTCGCTCGGAAGCCGGGATCGTGGGTTCGAATCCCACTCAGGACATGGATGTTTGTGTGCGTTTTTCTGTGTTTGTCTACAGGTAGAGGCCTTGCGACGAGCTGATCACTCGCCCAAGGAGTCCTACCGTATGTGTAAGATCTAGAAAAACCGAAGTGAACGGGGTTCATGAAGGTAGGCCTAGGCCCACTGGGGCTGTAGTGGCAAGGAAAAAAAACGACACAGAGAAGTATGTATGTTGCAGTCAGTATTCAGACCTATAATTCTTCCGAAAGGAGTTATATAGTGTGCATACTCACTGAAATTATTATTTCAGAGTGGCCTTCAATAAAGCACAGTAGTGCTAATTTAGTAACACAACATAATTCATTACGTGTAGACGGACATTTCACTAACGTAAACGAATGAAACAATGATGAATGAAAAACAGAACGAACTTATTTTGTACACACACATACACATAAAATCACACAGTGAAATAAATCTTAACGTTCCTCAAAATGAAAAATGTTGAAAATTACTGCCATGATTAATTCACAACTTACATTATTTATATCGTATCAATTGCAAAGTGTGTGTACAATTGAATATGACGGTATATGACTAAACATGTGGGGCATATTACGAACGTTAAAAGGAAACAGCTGTTGCCTATTTAAAGTGCTAAACATTTGCCTGAAATAAAGGGGATAATCATGAAAATTGAGGGAGGATAATAGCAACTGCGTATACGAAATGGAAGTTAATGCATTTTACAAGCAAAACCACGAACAAACAAATAAAGCTCAAGCGGCATAGACCAGTTACAATGCATATGCTGCAAGCTGAGAGATATATGGAAACACTAGATACAAAGGGCATATCGAAGCAAATACGTAACAATAAGAGCAACTAAAGATAATCAAATTTCATATTAAAGGCAGAACACACGTGGGAACATCCAGCACAATGAATGTCACAGAAACTGAAGAGCCTAGACAGATATCAGATCTATCTCGTTTCTGATCATCAGAGCAATCCCCCAGACTGACGCACACAACCCGATATTCAAAATATTAAATCGGCTTAACGCCGTCAGATAGCAGCACACCCACTTACACAAAGCGTATAAAAATACACACAAGACACCCACATCTGACACATCCATCAACGAACGAAAATTAAGTAAAAGACGTACATCAACTAATGAAGTTCAATACGAGAGCACAGTACTACAAGTGGAGAACAATAATATCACATTTCAGATACCAGACACCAACAGGGAACCATACCACGAAGGAGACCATAACTACCACACTAATGAATTATTACGAACTGAAGAAAATAAGAAGGAACCAATATTAATTTTATTACAATATTAATTAACTTTTAAACTAAAATAAAAATAATTTTCATTCCATCGACAATTTCCTCTAACAAACACAGTGTCCCAATTGACGTAATTTTGGAGAGGTACTAATGACAGCCACGCGCTGGCCGAAATATTTTCACTTACAGTGCGATTAGAAACCACATAAACTCAGAGCATCACTTTACACATTGCGCAGGAGACGGCAACATAGCTGAAGATTAGCTAAACAGAGAAGAGTCACTGATTACATCAAATATTCACTGTTACATATGCGGCCTTCGTGATTTTATCACCCATTATAGACCTTTCCAGGCATGCCTTCGGCAGGAGAGGAAGTTCACTTCAAAAATTTTCCGATCATCTCAACAATTCATCTGATGCCATAGAACCTTTTATATAATGGAGCTTAATACTTCGTAATGTCTGTTAAATGTTATTAGTATTATTATAGAAAATGAAATGGGCAGCGTATGTAGCATGTTCATCGGAGGACCCCAAAAATAAACTACTTCAAAGACGAGGACAGCACTGAAATTCATGTTAAATAAATAGGGTGGAGTCAGTGGATAGGATTAATCTGTGTCAGGATGGGGTCCAGTAGCGAACTAGTGCGAACAAAGCAATGAACCTTTGCGTTCTATAGGAGGCAGGGACATCTTAACCAGTTGAAAAGCTATTACCTGCTCAAGAGGAACTCTGCCCCATGAAGTTAGCTAAAAATAAAAATAGAACATTATCAAAACAAACCCGGAAGTGTCCGCTGTATGGATGTTTGATGAACCTCGAGATGCATAACATCAGTCATTTCATTCTATCTTGAACCATTTTTATCCAGTCTACCTTTATACATCATATCCAATTGATATTTTTCTTCAATCTACGTTCATGTCTCCCAATTGATCTACTCCCATGATATTTATGATCAATTTTTCATTAACTTCTAGTGTCTCCCATGCGCGGTGCACGTGCGTCACACCTCATTATTCTGCATTTAATGATCCTGTTACTTTTTATGCCCAACAAAGGGAAAGTTTAGAATGAAATTTAATAATAATTTCGTGAATGCTGTATCAATCAGAATTGCATTAGTATTGTCATGCGTATTGGTGACTTCTAAGACGGGTTCTAGACCAGATGGTTGGATTTATTGCACCTCATACATTCAGACAGTTCGGGACTACAGGTAACACAGCGCTATCGCTATACTACACACATTCCACGTCACGGTTGCACACGCACTAGGATTCTCAGCCTGCACTAGTGGTCTCCTGGCAACGGATTTACCACAGCCTCACTGTCACTTCAAATCACACATGAAGTCTTCTTGGCACAGTCTAATTCCTTTCTTGCCATTTCTGCAGCTGCCAGTTCAAGACTTGACTCGACCGCTCTCGACTACTGGTCTATACTCCTACAACTGCCAGCTTCGGAACTCGACTTTCCTATAACCACTTTGTACGGGCCCCACGGAAAACACAACCCTCTGTTGTCAAGAATGCGTGTTTACTGGTCCGTTACCTAGCAATATACGCCCTATTGTTGAGCGCCTTGGCTTTGCGGGAATGTGTTTACTGACCCGTTGCATAGCAATGGGTATACACGTCACAATATAAACAGCAATGATCTTGTAGAATAACAAACAAGTTTTAATGGAAGAACAGCTTGTAATTCGACATGTTTTGAGTTCCCTTTGTCATCTTCACCGGTGTGTATAGGTTGTTACATACTTACTAAACTTTATAGTATGTACAAGATGTTTATCGAACATTTACATTGTTAATGGATATTAAAGCTGCATTTTAAAGGCACACACTGGATTATGGACAGGTTCTGAGTCTATTTAATTCTTTTATGTTTCCTATGGTCCTTACAGCCAATCACGGTAGCCGAGCATTCTAAGGCATATACTGTCTTCGGTCGCTCGGAAGCTGGGATCATGGTTTCGAATCCCATAGAAGGCGTGGATGTTTGGTGTGTGTATGAGTTTATTCTGTGTTTGTGTTATCCTGCGTTTAGGTAGAGGCTTTGCGACGAGCCGATCACCCGTCCAAGGAGTGATACCATCTGCAAAATGATCATGAAACTGAGAAATCAGCCCTGTGCTCCAAAGTGAGAGCAAGAGGAAAAAATGGTCCTTATAATCACGTGTCTGTCTGTAGCCATGTCATGAGGATTGAGAAGTGAACCGATATATATAGGGTAACAATATGATAAAAGTTTTATTAAAACTCTTTTCTAGTGCATCAAAAGGCAATACAATATGTTAATATAACATATTAGCCATTATACGAGGGGCGACAGGTAAGAATAGAGTGCTGAAAGTTACAAATGTAGTTCGATGCAGGAGTCTGAGCACTTACTAATTACTTTCGAACTAAACGTTCCATATTGTAATAGAGAAGAAACCGCCCAAGATTTTAATTCATTAGTAATATGGCACACTAATCCAGGTGTTGAGCACACACTTATCAGCGACTACATGTAATGAAAGCTAGCAGTAATTATATACTGAAACAAACAACAACTTCCTGCAGCTAAAAAATAATAATATATTTACAGCGTTTGTAAAAGCAGCTAGAATAATCTAATGGAACTAATGAATTATATAATCTTTTCCAACGACGAATTTTTCCATATAGAAATATACTCACGTATATTTTTTGAGCTCTATGAATGCACACAGGCACATATGTATATAGAGCATGTTAACCAATTGAATACAAAAGCAACTAAACGAGTATTGTAGACTGGTAGAATTATTCCCCCACGAGGCCCCACCTGCTGCTAATTACACCTGGCGAGTAACATGGATGAAACCGAGGTGAATGCCTAACATGCATTATGAAAGCTGTATAACATATTAATCAGAACAAGCTGCTGATTGGAAAAAAACAGTAACTCTGTAAATAAAAGCAAACTTAAACACGAACCACATACTCAAATGGAACATGTAATAGTTTCCAAATGGAAAGTTACGTGTGTATAAACGACAGCAGTACTGGAAACCTGCAAAGGAGAACTTAAGACTAAGTGACTGCTCTTAAATATAGTATTTGTTGTTTAATGACGCTTCTTTCAATTGCACTTTTTACATAGCGTCAAATGGAAAAAAAATCTTGTGAATAACGAATTAGAATATATAGAGAAGAAAGTGCTCAGGACCAGTTTTAAGGCACTCTCATAGCATCTGATTCGAGACAACCACGGAAACATTTCAGGATATTCCATCTCTGGGCGTAGAATCGAACCTGAAACCTTCTACGTACAGCAGAGAGTTAAGCAAATAATTTTCGTAACAAGCTTATTTTTTACGTTGAGGAGTTGTTAACCCCACGCCCAACCCTCAACCCGGAGGACTACACTTTGTCGGCAGTCCGCGAGTGCTTATTCAATATATTTGCATCTGGAGGGCGCAACCTGAGGACGCGCCATACCGTGGTGACAAGGGACCCCCACCTAACATGCTCAGGACCTGTTTTAAGGCACTCTCATAGCATCTCATTCGATTATAGAGACAGTCATCTCTGGGCGTAGAATCGAACCTGAAACCTTCTGCGTACAGCAGAGGGTTAAGCAGATATTCATTACGTTCGGTTGATTGATCACTGGTACTTTCATCGCGCTTTTCAGCTGTACTCGTCTTGTATGATCGAATGCAAATGTTTGTACGAATTATGACTTGAAAGCGATATGAGGGGAAGTGACCGTGCCCCTCATGAAAGTTCTTTTGCAGCATCTGCTTCGGCAAGTTTTGGAAAGTCGCAAACATCCTCAGTTGGTATGGAAATCCTACGGGGAGAGATCCTCACTCAGTACTTGCGCAACACGAATCAGGATTACTTACATTTCGTCATGACGTAAAGTAAAACTCTGAAGCATTTCAAACGCACAAACACTCTCCCCAGTAAGTATGAGAAATGGCGTCTGTATTTACGCCCTCTATGCTAATCCTATAAACAATATGGTGCAGTAAGTCTCGGACATAAGTTCGGCCACTTCCGCAATTTCGCTTGGTGATAATGTCGTCAGTATCCATTGTGCGCTTGTCACCAGTTGGGGGAGGGATGAGAGAGAGATCAATAAATGTTTCTGGGTGGCGCCATGGGTGGGAATCAGTCACGGAGGTCAAAATATCACGCGCGGAGTTGAAGGGAACAGCCGTTAGCAAAATTCACCCATGAAGTCGGAATTGCGAACAGTAATCCCATTGAATAACCCATTTCTTCAGAAGCTGACAGTCGCTCAGATAATCATATTCTCCGCCTCCTATGAAACCTGAAGGTTCGTTAAATTGTTCGCAAGAACAGGCTACTTCAGACTATGCAGAGGCAGGTGATCAATGAGAAATTGAAGACTATTTCTGGGTTTTTGGGATTTTTTTTTCATTGTCCGGTATTCTAAAGAATAGAAAACACGACGTTTCGGAAACTGGATCTGTTTCCGTCCTCAGATGGGAGAAGACACCTACTTACTGGCCCAGTGATCGAGATCAGCTCTTCCTAAGGGGCCAAATTGATTAGGTGTCCTGTGGTTCCGCGAGCGAGGAACCAGCAGCCACCTGCTCACGCTGGTTCCTTGCTCGCAAATTTTCTAACCTGAAGATGGAGGCGATAAGTTCCTACGAAACATCGATTCACACAATGCCTACACGGTTCCACATCCCAGAAGACGGCATTCTTCATAGTCACTGCTGTGAAAAC
This sequence comes from Cryptotermes secundus, assembly GCF_002891405.2. Classification (NCBI taxonomy): domain Eukaryota; kingdom Metazoa; phylum Arthropoda; class Insecta; order Blattodea; family Kalotermitidae; genus Cryptotermes; species Cryptotermes secundus. The sequence goes on along the minus strand of NW_019724586.1, from coordinate 184,741 downwards.
AACAAATGCATAATCTCAACGATAAAATTCAGACATATATTTCTGCAGTCTGAAGAGGTTCTTTCTCCTCAAAAGTACTTATCATTCACGTTAAACTATTCATCAACTTGTGTGCATTTGCATAGTTTCCGAAGTTTCCATTTTCCTAAAATTCCGAACCTTTTCCAATATTTACGTAATTACTTTCAAGATGCACAGATTTCAGGATATTTCTTGGAACAGGATAAAGGAAAAAAAAATGAAAGTTTTATAATCCGAACTTTAGCGGACAGAGGGTGTCGCGTGGTCAGCGCAACGAATCCCCACGGCCGTTAATCTCGGTTCTCTAGACCTGAGCCGCTATTTCCTTGAAATAGCTCCTCAGGTTGACACTAACTTGGCGACAAGCGGCGGTCGCTTAGTTAGTATAGTTCACTTGCGGACTACAGGCCACGGATTTTTCTTTTCCGAAAACCATAAGCTGAGAAGAATATGCGGTTTTGAATTTTCAGTTATCACTTCACAATGCATTCCTCATAGTGTTCACTCCTGCATATGCTTGTAGGATGCTTTATATTAAAGGGGCTACACAACTGCAAGTTTCATGCCGATATGAAAATTTTGAACGACGCACCTGCCGCTGAGCGTCACTCCTCGCGTCAGTTTCAGACCTCGCTGACACATCTGCCGTGTGCATGTGCCGCAACCTCGCGGGAAGTCAAACCCTGAGGTATGTGACGGTTTCAGAAGTGCCACGGTTGACGGATGGTTCGCTGGGGTACGATATTCAACGGTTAATAAATCATCGAATATTTTTTTTTCAACGAGATACAGAAAACGTAAGCTGTTCAAAGGGTACTGCTTGCTTCATAATCACTTCAGCAATATGCAATTATTATATTCACCAACACAGAAGCTGTATATCTATATCCTTCCTACGCATTTCGCTCATTTATATATCCACAATAAAACAATACATATCAAAAATATGAAATAAATTATTTATACTGATATATTGGGTTTTTGGACTTTATCCATCGTCCTGGTTTTTAAGATAACAAATAAAAACACGACGTTTCGGAAACTGTATCTGTTTCCGTCCTCAGGTGAAGGAAAACACCTATTCTGTTGGGTCCATTAAAAAGAGCTAGCCTCAATCACTGGATAAACCGATGTCACAAAACATGAAGATTACAAATACCTGAGACCAGGTTAAGTCCATGAGAGCTAATAAGAAAAATATTCATAACAAATTGTAGCAAACACTTACAAGCGTGGAACCAGGATAGATAGATCTGCAGAAATTTATGCCACGAAACTAAACTCGTAACCAGGTCCATGACCCCACGGCATGGAATAGAAAGAAGAACTAGTAACAAAAACTAATAGTGTCTAACTAGCGTCAACAATGGAGTAAATCACGTCTATCTAATTTAGAACTTAATAGAAATAAATAAAAGCATATATCACGTCATACATATCTTCTATGTGAATTGGTGACTTCAGCAACTCAAATCTTCAGACGATTCTGTCAGTGATGACGGCCAAGACGTGTATTAACAAGCAGCTGATAACTGTAGCAGTAATACTGTGACATGACGCCTGAAAGCCTGAACTGTGGAGCCAGAGTAGACGTTCACTGCTAGGCAACGACTCGATAAACAGGTTCCCGCGGCAACGAAGCAAGCAACAACCGAAGTATCGTTGAGCTATATCGGTAGAAATGGTGTTTTCTGTTCGATCAGCCCCGAGGCTATATAATGAGGGTCTCAGATCAGCTGAGAAATAATTGCGAGAGTCCCCTGAGATGGCGGTGGAAGAAGTTTGAGAAAAGATGGCAGCGAAATAGTTGGCAGTTGCGGCAAAGAATTGGATTGAGAGTTTCGGAGTTGAGGGGTGGACAGAAGTTGAAGAAACTACACCCTTGTGGGGTCTCTACCAGGCAGAACAAAATGAATGAATGAGAATCTGAAGACTTTACGTGTGCTGTAGTTACAGTGAGACTCTTATAAATCCGTTGCCAAGATATGACTAGCGAAGACTGAGAAGAGTTAGTGTATCTTAGTGATCTGAGTGTTGGAATCAGCAATACTGATGTAATTACTTGTAGTTACGAGTTGAGTGTATTAGTGCAATAAATCTAATCGTCCAATCCAAACCCCGTGTATAGTAATTAATACACGTGACATTTACATGCTAAGTGTGATCAAGTTCACTGTTCTACGACGTGCAATATTATGATAGCATACCGCTCTTACCAGTACTAATGGCGAGTTAGTTTAGCATCGAAAACATTTTATATCTAAGTTCCCTATAAATCGCCTGTATCTGGAGATAAATTAGTGGACGGTTCAAGATTTTGATATATTTTTATTTCCTATTTATATACCAGGCGTTTGTCTAACTATTAGTCACATCCCCATTCCTTCCCCTCACGTCATAAGTCACAAATAAGTGGATTAGGAATACAGAGTGTCAGGATGAAAGGTATCCTATATATATCTCGGAAACTAATTGTCGTACACGTATCCGGTTTATGTCATCGGGAAGGAAAAACTTGTAAGTTTCTTTCCCCATGCCCGGCTTACGCGCATGCGCCGCCACATTTCTGCCACCATGTTAGGAATCACTTGGACATAGAGATGGCTGGGAGATAGATCGGCATAAGTGGATCAATCGCTTGGCCTCCTACGTCGCCAGATTTAACTCCACTGGATTATGTCTTGTGGGGTTATATGAAGAACATTGTCTACCAGGTTAAGATCAGCGACCTGCAACACCTGAAAGCCCGCCTAAGGGACGCTGTGGCTACGGTAACACCAAACATACTGGATCGTCTGGATATTTGTCGTGCCACCAAGGGAGCCCACGCTGAAATTTACTGAGATAGTTATATACTCAGAAAATAAAAACTTTGATAGTGTCCTTTTGTAGTGGTTTAACCCATAAATGTGTATAACAAATGCTTTCTGAGATATAATTATTTTATTTTTGATACCTTTCATCCGGACACTGTACTGTGTAGCATGCATTCGGCAGCTAAATGAAGAAGGAACAGACGGTGGGTATATGCAGTTTATGTATGATATCACGTACCTTATTATCATCTTATGCTGAAAACAGATTCCTAAGGAAAACGTTCGCTTGACGTGGAGGATAGCCATCATGATTTCCGTACTTCACAATATTGGAACTCTTCTACTGATGTTGTGTGAGACTGCGCGCTCCGGACACATGTACCGGATACTACCAACCGCCATATTTGAATAAACAAGCCTTCTGCGCTTCGATATCGGTCATGTTGGTTCTTACGGATCTAAAAGGGCGGCGCCATAGCTCAAGCGGTTAGTCGCTGGCTTCCCATCGCGGCGGACCGGGTTCGATCCCAGGTCTGATCAAGTGGGATTTGTGGGGGACAAAGTGGCGCTGAGGCAGGGTTTCTCCTAGTACTTCGGTTTCCCCTGCCAATCTTCATTCCACCAACTGCTTCACAATTACCCTAACCTCTCATCTGGGGCTGGTACAATAGACCAGAAGTGGCCGCAGTACAAGGGACTTAGTCCCACCCCACTAGCAATAAAAGAAATACGGTTCGAAAAACGGTTTTCCAACTAAGAACGTTATGCAAAATCATACATAAGAACAACATTGAATGGTGGGTTGACATGGAGATATTCATGTCCTCAGGATACTATTCCAACATCAGCCTGAACAGACTGAAAATTAAATACGAGAAACCTAATTCGGGGTAGCTGTTAACCCGAACGTGAGTCGAACTGGATACCGCATGAACACAAATCAAAATTATCAAATCTTTTTGGTTGGAATCCTGCTGTGTATTCGATATTCGTGTTAGTTGGGCCGCCAACGCAACATAAAATGTATTTTTCAAGCTGAAGGAAAAATACATAATACTGTATAATATTTATTATGCGCAAGTGTACGCTATATGTTTCTACTTCTTTTAGGTAATCATGAGCCGAGTTACAAGAAACACAGACTAAATGTCTGAATTGCGTTGTCTTAATTTGGATCCATATTTTACAGTATGTTGTTACTATTACAGCGAATACACCTTTGGAGAATGCAAAATAATATACGATGGGGTACCCAAAAGAAACCGAACTAATTTTTTTTTTGTGGGCAGAGCTTTTGTAGTACCGCGTTTTGCCGCTATGAGCGCATAGAGCTAACATTCCTGAGTCGATAAGCCGACTACCGTTGCTTCAGAAGGTAAGGACTAGTTTCGGCAGAGTTTATAGTGACAACTGTTTTGTGTGATCGTCGTTTTTGCAATGGCTGATTTTCGTGAACAGCGTGCGGCGGTGAAATTCTGCTTTTTGCTCGGGAAAAGTGGAACAGAAACTCTTGAAATGTTAAAAACGGCGTACAAGGACGATGCTATGGGGAAAACTCAAGTGTTTGAGTGGTTTTCCCGTTTCAAAAATGGTGAAATGTCAATTGATGACAAACCTCGTTCTGGTCGTCCTTCCACGGCCCGAACACATGAAAATGTTGAAAAAATTCGTGAAATCATCAAGGAAGATCGACGACGGACCATTGAAGAAATTGTGGAGCTGTCGGGAGTGACTTGGAGCTCAGCGGCCAGATTTGTGGCAGTCGAGTGACTGGTTTTTCCATCATGACAATGCCCCTGCTCACACAGCCCTGTCTGTACGACAATTCTTGACCAAAAATGGTATGACCCCTGTTCCTCACCTTCCATACTCACCCGACCTTGCCCCGTGCGACTTTTTTTTGTTTCCTCGAATGAAAAGAGACATGAAAGGAAAAAACGACGGAGGCGATGTCAAGCATCTCAAAAGATGAATTTAGACAATGTTTTGAAAAATGGAATAAAAGACTAGACAAGTGTATTAGTGTAAGTGGAGAGTACTTTGAAGGGGATTGAAGGTTTGTGCTTAAAATTTGAATAACTAAGTTAAAAAAAAATAAGTTCGGTTTCTTTTGGGTACCCCCTCGTATATGTAAAATCGTAGTGATGCGCAGTCTTCGCTACAATAATAATAACAGACTGTAAAATATGGAGCCATATTAAGACAACGCAATTCGAATACTTAATTCGTTTTTCTTGTAACTCTCCTAATGATAACCCAGAAGAAGTTGAAACACGTACACCTGCGCATGATAAACAAATAACAGAGATACAGTAGTATATATATTATGTCTTATTATTTTATATTGTATTGACGGCGAAATTATACGATTAATAAAAAATCCAAATAGTACCTGTAGCATAACCTGTTCGGTTTTGGAAAGGCCGTAGAGTAAATAAACAAAACTTGAGTGTTGCTTAGACGTGCAGCGTGCTACAAAGGAGGCGTATATTGGAACATAACAACACGAAATATTCACAGGACTGAGTGAAGGAAACAGCTGCAAAGAAATCTCCTTATCGTAACGCCAGCCGCTCGCCTGGTATAGGGATTTAAAATGGAAAATATGATTTATGAGCACAAAGCATATTCGGAACGACACAAAGCTACTAGAATGCTTGCATTAAATTCTGTTCTCCATAGCAAATAAAAAACATAGATCCTATTCCAGCGTTTGAGTATGTCAGAGTTAAATCCACTTAAAACCGTGTCATGAAGCTGCTGTGATAAGGTACTCACCCTCACGGAGCGTCACCATGTAGTAGGATTCCTTGCTGGGTCTACTCCGACCCATTGCATTTACGGCTAGCACCCGGAAACTGTACACGGTAAAGGGGAAAAGGCCCGTCACTTGGTAACTCGTCTCGTTACTCAGCGTCAGGATGCCGTTGGTAACATCCCATTCCCCGTCCTCGCCAACTCTGCAAGAAAACACACATCATCACTTTCGTAGCCATGAATACAGAACGGATACTTGTATGTTCTCGGCACAATTAGAATAAAGTGAAGTTAACATGAGGAAGTCGCGTCTGTCAGTCTATTTCTCCTCCAATTGATTTCCTCACTAAAATTCTGTATTAGTTTCCACCTCATCCGTACTTCCCAGTGACACTTCATATATGTATACCTAAGCCTATGATAATAGCCAGCATAGCGGACTCGGTATAGCGACTGGCTACAGGATAGACGATCGAGGGGGAGGAGTTCGAGTCCTGATAGGGCCAAGAATTTTCTCCCTTCCATGTCGTCCAGACCGGTTCTGAGACCCACCCAGCCTGCTATCCAATGGGCACCGGGGGCTGTTTCCCCGAGGATAAAGTGGCCGGGGTGTGAAGCTGACCACCGAAATCAAGAAAATGTGGATCTATACGTCCACTCCCCCATACGTCTTTATGGCTTCTGCTTATTTGGTTAAGCACAGCGACAACTTTACCTTTTTTTCCTTTATGCCTGTCATAAAGATTTCAGTTGTGCAGTATTCGCAGTAATGCGCCTTGTTAATTCTATTAGGCGACAATATTTTCCTGAGCACCTTGTTTTGTAGAGATTGTAATTTATATAGTTACTTCGAAGTTAGGATACACTTCTTTTTCACAAACCTCAGTGCAGTCACTTTTTCTAATTCCTATATTAAGAACAGGTTAGTAATTTGATAAATTCATGAAACTGAATAATGGGAAGTTATATACATGACAAAAATAAGTTTGGCTACTTCAAAACGTCGTAGAAAATAACATATAAAACTTGAGGCATCAGTAAGTGCCTTATAAACTGATGATAAGAGAGTGGCAATCCATGAAACTGTGACTTCTTCATCCTCTTCTTCAAGACCTGAAGCAGCAATTCAGCATATACATTCTCTGATTGTGGCGATCTGCTAAATCCTATTTTGAAAAAAATACTGTTACACCTTCAAGACCCCTCCTCTTCCAAGGCAGAGAAAGACGCGAAATCATTGGTGGGCCAAGCCCAGCGGGATCCACGGTGCGGGCCAGTACGTTCGGGACTCCGATAGTGAGCACTTGAATCCCACTCAAGGCATGGATGTCTGTCTTCATTTATTCTGTGTTTGTGTTGTTCTTGTGTAGGTAACGGCCTTGCGAAGGTCTGATCCCCCATCCAAGGAGTCCTACCGACTGTCTGAAGACTAAGAAGCTGAAGTGAAACACAGCGGTTCATGGATGCCCTATTGTAGATTGTAGAATGGGAACTTAGAGCACAATTACAATGCATAGATGTAGGAAGAAGAGAACTCGGTCGACTTAGAATTATTATAGGGTTCGATCCCGGGTCTGGTCAAGTGGGATTTGTGGTGGACAAAGTGGCGCTTGGGCAGGTTTTCTCCGAACACTTCGGTTTCCCCTGCCAATCTTCATTCCACCAACTGCTCCACAATCACTCTCACCTATCATCTGGGGCTGGTACAACAGGCCAGAAGTGGTCGCA
>NW_019724586.1:153832-177100 GCF_002891405.2 Cryptotermes secundus | reverse complement strand
ACCTTCAAGACCCCTCCTCTTCCAAGGCAGAGAAAGACGCGAAATCATTGGTGGGCCAAGCCCAGCGGGATCCACGGTGCGGGCCAGTACGTTCGGGACTCCGATAGTGAGCACTTGAATCCCACTCAAGGCATGGATGTCTGTCTTCATTTATTCTGTGTTTGTGTTGTTCTTGTGTAGGTAACGGCCTTGCGAAGGTCTGATCACCCATCCAAGGAGTCCTACCGACTGTCTGAAGACTAAGAAGCTGAAGTGAAACACAGCGGTTCATGGATGCCCTATGCTCCAAAGTAAGAGTAAGATTCTAGAATGGGAACTTAGAGCACAATTACAATGCATAGATGTAGGAAGAAGAGAACTCGGTCGACTTAGAATTATTATAGGGTTCGATCCCCGTCTGGTCAAGTGGGATTTGTGGTGGACAAAGTGGCGCTTGGGCAGGTTTTCTCCGAACACTTCGGTTTTCCCTGCCAATCTTCATTCCACCAATTGCTCCACAATCACTCTCACCTATCATCTGGGGCTGGTACAACAGGCCAGAAGTGGTCGCAATACAAGGGACTTAGTCCCACCCCACTAGCAATAAAGAAATTAATACAGGTATTATAAGTGGATTTGATTGCAAGAATTGAGGAAGACATTAAAGACATTTTTGACAGAAAATTGTAACTCTATAGAAAAGATGATATTTGTCTTCTAAATCGAACTTTGCACAGAAAGTTCTGAATTTCGGTGCTTTAAATTGAATATTCTATATGCATTACTTGCACACCATTAATCAGCACGATGGTTTTAACTCTTTAAAATACCGAATTTATTCCAGTTAATATGCTATATAAAATCAGTTCCTACCTAATAAGAAACTTACGTTCTCCGCTACAAAGGTAAACCGGTTAATTCTGTTTAGGGGAACAGAATTCTCAGGAGGATATTTTAATAGGACGATGGATATATACGTGCACGCATGCACACACATACATACTTCCCCGTCTCCCTTTGATGATCTTCGCGAAATTAAATTCTTCCCTTAATGTAGTTTGAGTATAAACAAGCACAAGGCATGTAGCACGCGCGGAGAAAACTAAGTCGCCATACATTTGATGTGGAAGCTTCAGAGGACGAGGCGAGTTAGAAGTCATAAGCCTTAATGGAAAAATTATATTACACTGGATCTTGCGGCAATATAACGCCATTACGTGAACTGGGTTCATCTGAATCCCCAGTCGAAGACGAGCCCAACGCTGGCTCTGATGAAATGATACTTAACCTCCGGATTCCATAGAAACGAGGAATTTTTTGATCAGCTGCGAAAATTACAAACTTTAAAAAATCCTTCATTTTCTCATAAGATTGTGAGATTACATTCTTCTGTCATAAACTGTCATGACGGGCCGTGACTTGATTTCACCGAGAGATAGGTAAAAGTAAAGTAAATTTATCCCTGTAACAGGCCGTGAAGACCCATAGGGTAGTCAGAGATGGAGGTAGCCCACATCTTCTAGAAAATCGGATCACAGATGGCGGTAAGGTTGTCAGGCTTATGCGCCAGCCGCCCTTTACCCCGAGGAAGATTCCTCGTACTCATATCTGTTAGAGGCTGAGTTGACCCCAGGGCCATAAAGCGGCTGGAAGGTTTAGGTAATTTGAAAAAATCCACATCATCGGGATTCGATCCCGTGACAGTCCAGATTGTAGCATAGTGCCTCAACCAACTACGCTACCGCGTAGCCCCGAAAGATAGGGCCAATATATATTTCTAGGCACATTGTAAGAAAGATATATGAAGATTGCCGAATTCAAGGTCTCTAGAATTACAGTTTAACAGATAACGTGGGGGGGGGGAAGAAGGTATGTTCTTGCAGTGGCCGCATTCGATGCAGCTATCCCAGTATATAATAACATGACTGATGTGTCAGATTACAACTGATAAGGGCGAGTTTATATCCATTCTTTGAGAAAACTGTCATATAAATGAAACATTTAACTTGTCGTGGTTGGGGTTAGTGGTACGGATAAATCTAATTAATTGAAGTTGTGATGAGAAATTTTGTCTTGCGGAATAAAGCAACTTCGTACATTAAATTGGAAAAAACTAATTGGTTGAGCAATTCCCTGGATCATAAATATTATGTGTTCTCTGAAGTCTACACAAGCACTATGCAGGTTTGTGACTGTTGATTTCTTTTGACTGAAAACAGGAATTAACAAATTTACTGGTAATTCGGAACCACATGAGCATTATTAGAAACCTGTACTGCGCATGTCACTGGTGCCACCTGACATCCAGGCTCTGTAAATTCCCTGCCGTCAGCAACGCTAACATGGCGATCTGCCGATCTGCGACGCTCCAATATGGGAACAGAATTAGAGTCCAAGTTATTGCTGGTTTGTTTAGCGACGCATTCAACTGTTCAGATTACATAACTTCGAATGACAAAATTAACAGTAAATTAACTGTACAAAATGTGACAGGAAATGTTCATGGTCTAACTTGAGGCACTAATCCCATACATGGCTGAAAGGACTGAAGAAAGCAAAGAAAAGCCTCATTCAAGAGAGACAGTATGCATAAGATAATCTGAAATTTAATTATTTTAAGGAAATGAGCTAAAATTATAATTTATAGAGTGTGGAAACATATTTCTATAATCACGTAATGCATTTCCTAAAGACAATACCTCGAATAGGTCTCGATAGCTTCCTTCCAACTCCTTTCAAAATTATCGTTCATCTATCATTCACCCATTGACGTTATGCAGAGTAGCTACTGAAAATGTTGTTAATAACCCACAAATAGACAAATCTAATACACTCTTCCTTGTAGAAAGTTTCTCTAGCCTTAAACCTTGGTTAACAACTTGGGCGGAAAATACAGCATGCATTTGTAAGATCAGTCATATACTCGTACAAACATTTGGTATAAAAACATGAAGGAAGGGAGGATATGGGAGATACAGGTACAGATGGAACATAACACAGTCGTGTCCCATTTAACAATATCTCGTAGAACCCCGGTTCGATATAACATTCTTCATTCTGGGACAGATTTTTATATGTTTATTGACAGATTTCACGAATAAGATATGCCACATACTAGCATTGAAAGGTTAAGCTTCGAAAGATCAGTGTTTGGTTAATGAGAAAGAATATGAGTGATAATGTTTTAAACAAATGATCAAAATGACAATTTTGTTCAAGCTTGACGAAAAAAGATAAGGATTTGAAACCTAAAGCAACGATGGAGATGATATTACATCAATAGCAATTCTTTTTCTTTATTGCTACTGGGGTGGGACTAAGTCCCTTGTACTAGGTCACTGCTGGCCTATTGTACCAGCCCCAGATGATAGGTGAGGGTGATTGTGGAGCAATTGGTGGAATGAAGATTGGCAGGGGAAACCGAAGTACTCGGAGAAAACCTGCCCCAGCGCCCCTTTGTCCACCACAAATCCCACTTTACCAGACACCGGGATCGAACCCGGGCCGCCGAGGTGGGAAGCCAGCGACTAACCGCTTGAGCTATGGCGCGGCCCCTCAATAGCACTTGGTTTTGAATGATGAAAACCGTGTTCAGAATAACTGGAACAAGATGAGTTTTGCAGACGACCTGGATGTACAACAGCACTAAAGCAGAAGAAGGCGCTGGAAAGGTGATAACTTCGATGCTGAATGACAGATGTCCTACGTCAGAATGATTGGGTAAGAAGGAAACATCAACAGAGTGGTTGTACGATTGATTTGGTACAAAACTTTGGGATGAAAAAAGTTTGTGCCAAGATGGTACCAAGGAACCTCAGTGACGATCAATGTAGCGGAAGAAGGAAGTTTCTGCCGACGTTTCGCGATGAATCAAGGTGAATAAAGAGAGTCATTACTGGGGAAGATAGTTAGGTTTTTCAACAAGATCCCGAGACAAAGCGACAGAGCATATGATGAAAATATCCAGCCTCCCTCCTCCTCAAGAAAGGGTGGATGTCAAAAATAATAGTCGGGGCCATGTTGATTTCATTCTTTGACTACAGAGGGACAGTGGATACAGAGTTTCTCCTACCAGTTCAGATTGTCAACCAGAAGCATTATCTCAAACTTTTGAACATCTCAGACAGAAAGATCGCCGTGTGAGGCCAGAACTGTTACCCTATAAGTGGATACTCCACGATGACAGAGCGCCCTCATACATGACGTTTTCCGTCAAGGAGGTTTTTGCGAAACAATCGATCACGGTACTGGAACCAGATCTCGCTCCGTGTGACTTCTTCCGTTTCTGTACTACGGAGACTCGTCTTAGAGGATCGCGTCTCGAAGATGTGGAAGAGATTCAAAAGGTTCAGTATTCAGTATTGAGGGGGTGGGCTTCCCCATGCACTTAGACCAGTTATTGGTCCATTGTGCGTCCCCCTTTTACGAGTAATTTCTACTGTCTCCATACCCTACCGGTACTGGTGCTTACTATCAGCCCCTTTCGGCCATCGAGGTTCCAACCTTCTACTGGCAGTGGTATCTAATAGTTAGTCCCTTTCTGTCAGAGAGGTCCCCCCTCCTCTGGCAGTGGTACCTAATACTTCCCCCATCTACGGGAGGCATTGGAAACTACTTTGGGCGGGAAACTTTTTGGCCAAATTTAGCTCAGAGGTCTCCTACAGACATGAGGTTCTTTTACGTGCCGTAAATCTACGACACGGGACCCACGGCTTAAAGTCCCTCCCGGAGGACTTGTTCCCTGAATTTTTCCGCCGTTAAAAATTCCACGACCTCCGCCGGGTTTGAACCCGCGTACCTTGAGTCATGAGGTGGGAACGTTACCCCTAGACTACGGAGGCCGCTGATTCAAAAGGTTACGACAGTTCTAAAAAATGCGAAGATGAATTATTTGTGGAAGTGCATCCATCCCACAGTTGGAAGGAAATCTAGAATTCATATGTAGCTTCAGAAGGTAACTACTATGAAGAGACCAATTTAAAGCAGAATAAAGCTTAACAGAGCGCTGCCTGTGAATGCAGTCTCGTTGTCTGCTAGCCCTCGTGCATTATACAAACTCTGTAAGGAATTTTATATAAAGAAATAAATTACTGTAGCTATATTTGCCATTTTATTTATGGCTAGTTATAGGACCTGTTGTGCTGGACACATGCAAAACAGTATTTCTGCATTCTAACTTTTAAATTAAATAATAGTCGTTTTATGCTTGAACTTTTCCAGAATTCGTGTATGCGGAGGGCCGGAGTAAGGATAAATTAATAAACATGATAATGATGATGATAGAATCGGCGATAACAAGAGAAACTCTGAAATGAAGTATTCAACTTTTATCTATCATCATGACGCCATGATCTACACCCATTCATCGATGATTATGTAGTCACAAATTGATTTTTATTTCTTTTCCCAAATTTTCGATAGTACATCTGCCCTTAGCTGGTGCCCACTTCTTTATTTTCATTGGTTCTACAGCCCCCTTGGGCACTGGCCTCTGATTTTTTTTCAGTTTCATGATAAGTTTACAGATGGTAGGACTCCTTAGACGAGTGATCAGCTCGCTTCAAGGCCGCTAACTAAACACAGGACAACACAAACACAGAATAAACACACACACATACCAAACACCCATGTCTTGTGTAGGACTCGAACCCACGATCCCGGCTTCCGAGCGAGCAAAGACAGTACATGCCTTAGACCACTCGGCTCCCGTGACCGGCCCACTTCTGGTCCATTACCGATGGTTATGGATATTATGGTGGAAATACTGAGACGGGAAAACTGAAGCAGTCTGTGTCTATAAACACTGCCGTAATGTCAGCCCTTCAATGGAACTGAACACAGAACCCTGTGGTGAAGAGTGAATGCCTAGGATCATGGCTATAATAAACTCAGTAGTTGAAGGAGCACCTCTGGGTGTATATGAACCAGTTCCCATCCAAGAGAACAAGGCTACGTGACAAGAAGATACTGATTGTGTCCAGCAGTTTGTAAGGCAACCGTCTTCTGAGCATTCCTCTTCCATCTGCTCCGTTTGTCCGGTGGGAAAGACTCCAGGGAGACATTTGTTTGTGCGTTCAAGCAGCAGAATTTGACAGCATTTCGCATGCGAACATTCGTAGCCCTCTCCAATTTCCTTCCTCTTTCTCACCGTCCCTCCTTCCTTCCCTCATAACCCCCACTTCCCGTGCTTAGTTCCTTCCTCTTACGTTATTCCTATGTAACAAGAACGTTTCCCGAATTACTGTCTGCAGATGTGAACTTACAGAAAGTTGTCAATTCGATTCTCGTACAGAAGGAACATATGTATGATTTTATTGACCCATTCGGTAGAAGTTATGGATGTTATGAATATGCTGGGGAGGAGAAAAATCCTGATCTACTGAGAAGTAACCCCAGTAATATGGATATTGTGGAGAAGACAACCTACCGCCTTCCCGGTAATATAGCGTCGCTGGGCTGCTACCCTGACCATGAAATCCTTCCAAATTAATACGAGATTATGATAATCTGGGATATGACGCCATGTAATTTGGTAAACAGGGAAAACTACCCCGAAAATGGAGGAAGAAAATCCATCCGAAACGTTGGGACATTTCTGCAAGACTACACGACGTCATATTCGTACCTGAGATGATATTTGTGAGAACCTCAAACATAATTCTTCCAAACGGTCAGATGACTCTTTCGGAACTTGTACTGAAAAAAAGAGTTCGAACAGGCAAGTCCGCAAAATCTTAAGAAAATAAGAGGGGAAGAGGCGGAAGAAGTGAGGAAAATTGAAAATATTCATTTTCCGTCACGTGGTCTAATGTTTAGAGGCCATTACGATGAGGGGTAACAAACTGTATTTGGTTCGTCATCGGGAAGATGAAGGTCTGGATATCACACATATATTTGGAGCTAAACATATGCTCATCATAAAGTATAAGACACTCTCGAAACAAAATGTCGGAATTCAAACAGCTTACAAGAAATTTCGTCCAATAAATTGTAGCCTAATTTACTTTCTCATTCTTACTGGTGAAAAAGCCAGAAGGAAAGAACCATTGGGAAGACCAAGGCGTAGGAGGGTGGACAATATTAAAATAAGTCTGAGAGTGATCGGATGGGATGGTATGGATTGGATTGATCTAGCTCAGGATAGGGACCAGTGGAGGGCTCTTGTGAACACGGTAATGAACCTTTGGGTACCATAAAATGTAGGGAAATTCTTGAGTAGCTGCAGATTTGGCTTCTCTTCAAGAAGCGCTTAGCTCCATAAGTAAGTATTTTTTATTGCTAGTGGGGTGGGACTAAGTCCCTTGTACTGCGGCCACTTCTGGCCTATTGTACCAACCCCAGATGATAGGTGAGGGTGATTGTGGAGCAACTGGTGGAATGAAGATTGGAAGGGGAAACCGAAGTACTCGGAGAAAACCTGCCCTAGCGCCACTTTGTCCACCACAAACCTCACTTGAACAGACCCGGGATCGAACCCGGGCCGCCGCGGTGGGAAACCAGCGACTAACCGCTTGAGCTATGGCGCGGCCTAAGTAAGTACTGTCCATTAGCCTCAGTACCTCCGCGACTGGAGGGGAGCGAACTTTTTTAACTGTGTTCATACAAGCGAACTAAACATTCAGTGCTACAATCAGAAATTTAAAGTTACTAGTACTGAAGTACACCACTGGGTACGATCCCAGAACGCCGGAATCATAAAGTGAACACGCCTGCTTCATATTCTGGAGACCCTGCATTCAAATCTCAACCCAGAGACTGGTTACCGGGATGGCGGTTCCTCGTCTTGTATTAACTTCCTTCAGGTCAATTCCTGCACATTGCCTCAAATTAAGCGATGGCCGCTTCCTTTCATACATGTGTCAATTAATTTTTCTCTAACAATCCGACCACTGGAGGCTAGACAAGTATGTATATATATACAGAGTGTCCCAGGAGGAATGGTCAAAACTTCGGGAGGGTGTTCCTTATGTTAAAGTATGCCGATATAACCCAAAACACCTATGTCCAAAGTTGAATGGTTACGGAGATAATGGCTCGAGAAGTGTGAAATTTTGACCGGTGTTACACACTTGTTGATTACAAAATACATATTAAAACTGGCAGGAATATGTGGTTTCTGTAATGTTAATAATGTACGTAACATCAAACTAACTTGTGAGTGACATGAAGCCATAAAATTGAAGTACAAAATATTCGCTCGCCATGTCATAATTGTCCTTAGGGTTTCCAAGCACTATACATGACACATGAATGGCAAGCGCTGACGTAACATGGCTGACTGCGCTATAAGCCGACCACATAACTGTATTAAACGTACATTCACGGAAAATCTCTTTTGGAATTTCGTTTCCATTATCTCATGTGGATTATTATGGGACCACGTATGCACATTTCGTAAATTATTTACACCGTCCAGGGTAAAAGACGCCTCATCACTGAATAAAATGACGCTTAACAGTTCGGGATGAGCTTTTATCCAGTGGCACAAATCCATACGCTGTGCATGGTCGCCTGGTTCCAGATGTTGTACCCTTTGATCATGGTAAGGATACAACTCTTCATCATGTAAAGTTCGCCACACCTGCATACGTGATACGCCGATGCGAGAGGCCATTCTACGAGTGGACAGACACGGACTTCTCTGAACCATCTCAAGAATGTTCTCTCGTGTGTTTATCATTCGTACATCCTCCCTTTCAGACTGCACAGAAACACTCGGAAGAGAACCAGTATCACGCAGGGTCTGGTGAATTCGCGTAAATACACTTCGAGATGGAATCCTTCGATCGGGAAAAAGCCTTTGGTACTCTTCAACAGCAGCACGTGCATCGCCACCGCAAAATCCATACACAAAATGCATATCACAATATTCCACGTGTGAAAACACAAGAGGCATTTCAGCAACTCATCACACAACTAATTTACCAACCATTCACGACCCCGCCGCAACGTACTCTGTAGGTAGCGCATGAGCTTACGGCTAGTGTGAATCACAACACTCAAGGACAAACAGATATGAGGTCTCAGCTGACAGGTATAGTGCGTGGACCCGCCAGAAGACCACACTTTTCTCGGGCCATTATCTTAGTAATCGTTCAACTTTGGACATAGGTGTTATGGGTTATATCGGTATACTTTAACATAAGGAACACCCTCCCGAAGTTTTGACCATTCCTCCTGGGACACTCTGTATATGCATGCACGGTGTGACGGAGTAGTTAAATGAGCTACAAATAATTACAATGGCCATGATTCTCAGCATTCACATACACCTACTTCCTACAACCATCTACTTAATTAAGGTAAAGGTAAAAGGTGCCGGTCACGGTAGCCGAGCGGTCTAAGGCATGTACTGTCTTCGCTCGGTTGGAAATTGGGATTGTGGGCTCGAATCCCACTGAGGGTATGGATGTTTAGTTTATGTGTGTGTGTTTTTCTGTGTTTGTGTACAGGTAGAGGCCTTGCGACGAGCTGATCAGCCGCTCAAGGAGTCCTACGGAATGTGTAAGATCTAGGAAAACCGAAGTGAATGGAGAAGTTCATGGAGGTAGGCCTAGGCCCACTGGGGCTGTAGTGTCAAGGAAAAAAAAAGAGTAAACGTTGTCCTTGTGCTCAACGAATTGAGCACTACGCCATGAAGGCGTATGATGGAGTGGATGTCTATATAGATCCACATTTCCTTGACTTCGGCACTAGTTGGAGGTGAGTTGTCAGTGTCGCGCTCCGGCCGCTTTCCCCCCGGGGTAAGGAGCTGCCAGAACACATTAGATAGGAGGCTGGGTGAGCTCCAGAGCCGGTCTGAAAGACGTGAAGAAGATAAAATTTTTGACTCTACCGAGACTCGAAATCCGACTCCTCAGTCGTCCAGCCCGTAGCCCGGCTCCTCTACTTTTTTATGACCAATTTTAAATGTTATCCTCTAATTAATTTATCGGCACTCAAGTAGAATCACAGAATTCTATCTGCTTTGCTTGTCGCTCCAATCTGAGCACATGCTTATCCCATCTCAGCGTCCTCGACTGCGTTGCCTTAAACGTAACAAGTCCCTTCCGCGTCATGTCATTTCAAACGGTTCCCCATATAACCAAATAAACACTAATGAAAGCATAACCAGAATTAGAGCTTGGCCTCCAAGTTACAGAGCAGAACGATCCAATTCGACATGGAATCTAAAAGAACTGCGTTTTACAATAGCGGGATCAGCGAAACGAGTGGAATATCCTTGTGTTCCACTGACGGCGGTCCTACTTCCATTGTCCATTCCTTCCCCAACTGAGAATCACAACCAGTCGAGCTCTTACTGAACCCCGTTGGTAGGCAACTGATGATATATTGCGCAAATGAAAAAAGAACACTCCCACCAGCATAATTTCCATTATGGTACACTCCTAGAGAATACTTATGTTTCATGCAACTGAATTTAAACGCTTCGCTTTACTTTCAGTTCTCGATAATACGTTCTAATCCTGAAGAAGAAAAAATGGAGGTATGGAAATTTTGTTTTACTACCTAGAGCGCACATTTACCCTTTGCCATGTGATGTAGTGGAACGTGGAACATGGAATGTCCCTGCTGCTACTGGCGTAACAAAGCTTAATTTAAAGAGGATATTTGGAAGGTACGAAAGAAGGTACAATGTAAGAGAGGAAGGAAAAAGAAATAGGAAATTAACACATGTGGTTTAAACATTTAAATCACCCCGGGGACCGGCGTTTTTAAACCTACTACCCTAACTTGTGCACATATAAAATCTCCTAATTAATTTTATGAACTGAAATTTTTGGAGAACACTTACCAGAGCTAGGCAGTGCCGTGTGCGCGCAGAGCACAAGAAGAATAGAACTGCCTACATGTGCAAATTCTGCGTAATGCCTCTTCACAAAGGGGAATGTTTCCAGAGATATCACGCGCAAGCACTTCTAGGAGCTCTGGTAAGTGTTCTCCAAAAATTTCAGTTCATAAAAGTAATTAGGAGATTTTATATTAATTTTTAAAGTGAACAGTGCACAATTTAGGGTAGTAGGTTTAAAAACGCCGGTCCCCAGGGTGATTTAAATGTTTAAACCACCGGTCCGCAATGTGTTAAGGGCAAGACAGCAGAAAGAAAATAAGAAAAAGAAAGAATCTCTGATATGACGCATCAGCATGCAATGTTGGTTTCATGTTTCGGCTGCACAGGCAATCTGCAAGCACGTAGTTAAATTCGGTACATCCATTATCCTCTTTCTGCTGAATCGGTACACCGACCAAATTTTAAATGATATCTCTTGTCAAACTGTTTTGCATATGTTACATTCTTGAAATTTTGTAAAATGGAATACATCGTTGTGCAATATGATGTAATTTCGGAAAATATATCAATATAAATATAAAAGGTAATTAGTCCATATGCAATACGGGCATAAATTGTAGAATGCAAAGACTGCGATGGTCAATATCGTCCAATTTTTGAGCTTTGCGTTTAGTTATCAGTTCGTAGTACTGGACTTATGTTGCGGGTCTGTGCTATTAATTATATAGTAAATGTTGTTGCACTGCGATGAAGGAGTGACTGCATGTATTATGCCATATTTTCAGTCATGGCATTCTCGTCTGATTGAATCTGGTGTGAGCAGTGCCCTAGGGGTCTAGCGATGTTCTCCCGTAGGCCACAGCCATTCCAGGCGTAATTGTGATCTGTATGCAACACAGAGGTCGCTGAAGAGGTACTGCACTGTAACACAGCATGAGGTTTTGCTGCAACATTCCATGTATCGTGATGCATTGAATTTAAGTAACACAGATGGGACCAACCCTGCTGCGCAGGAATCACACTCGCTGAAGAATGGAAGAAAGACTATGACATCAGCTTCGGTGACTGAACGACTAACCTCTTGAAGTGTAAGTTATAGCCTACAAGACAAAGGTTCATCCTTCCCTGAGATGTTGCACTAAATGTTTGTGAAACTTGGTCTCTCAGTCAGAAGAACAACGTAGTTTGAGAAGCCCTAGAGAAACATCCGGACAAAACAAAGAGTAAATAAAACGAAGATGAATAAAATTACAGAAAATGGAGATTTATAATTTATACTCTTCACATAATAATGTAAGTTTTTAAATTATGAACGATAAAATTGTTGGGGTACATAGCACTAATGGCTGACGAGAAATATCCGCAAAAATGTTTGGTCATAAAATCTCAGCGAAAGAATATACTCTATAGAAAAAAAAATGTGCAGATGAACAAAAATGATAAAATTAAAATGGATCTAGCAGAAACACAATACGAAGATATAATATGGAATAATGTGACTAATGGTTGGTTTATAATGTCTCCATGAGCCTTCAGCTTATATTAAAGCAGAAAATTCCTTAGGTCAGTAACTATCAGCTTTTCAAGGCCAAATCTGCACCATAATACACTGTATATAGCGAAACGCTGGAGTAGAGGATGCTAATATTTCGAAGGGTGTTAAATGATTATAGACCATTTTATAAAATCATTCTTTATATATTCAAGAATACACACTACCTACATACTTCTCAGGTTAATATCTTCCCCCCATGAATATCTTGATTGCAGAGGTTTCACCTTTCTTTCCGGCTATCTAACTAAATTACGTTATGTGAATACGAGGGATACGAAATAGATCGTGGAGGGTTGCAATAGACGGGCTGGACTGGTACACGCCTTACTGAGTCTAAGTGCTTCATGTATTTCCATTTTCCAGTTAAATATTCCGACCATCTTATCCCCTTGATTTCGTAATATTAACATAATGATAAACTGTGAAAGTGCTCACAATGTAATTTTCTTGATTATCTTACTAACTTTTCTTAAGATCCAAATATTCATTTAACACTTTATCCTCAAACACCCTCAGCCTACGTTCTTCCCTTGGGCCACAATTCAACAGGAGGACATATTCCGCCAGTCGCCTTTTCACCGCCACCGATAATGATTTATTGAGTTGCTTAAGAGTAAGAAACAAAGCTTCTCGCCCATATAAAACAACAGATAAATTAATTTTATAAAAAGTACTATCTTTATGCATGTGACACCGTACAGTTTACCGACGTTTCGGAGGAAATTACTCCTCCACCTTTAGAGTCCAGGATTATGGAAAGCCAAGCAACAAGCAAGCAGCGAGCAGCAAGCTAACAAAGCGTCACATTTCAGAAGACAGTCAACTCGTGTGAACTGACACTGATTATATCTCTCTCACTCATGCAGCTGAGCCCTTCTTGAGAAGCTGCCAGTTGTGCAGCTATTCAAGAATTTCCCAGCATTTTATGGAACCCAAAATTTCATTACCGTGTTCATAAGAGCCCTCAACTGGTCTCTATCCTCAGCAACATCAATTCAATCCATTACGTTTAATTATAGAGAATATGGGAAGACAGCATATTCTGATGCAGAAACACGTTTCAGTTCACAGTGTTGCGGTACACAGGTTGCGAAACATTGCACAGGATCACCACCCGTCTATCCAATATCCAAGAAACGTTCCCCAATATGAGGTTCGTGGCGTCACTATGAAACGTACAGGAAATGTGTTTATTTTGCAGTAGAGTACGCGGAAATGTTGCTGATGTGGAACTCCGCGTTGCAAACTCGTGTATACTGCGATTCCTGTTTCACATCGCCTGACAAACATTCTTCCCCTATCTACAGCCAATCAAAACGGCACCCAAAAGATGTTAATATAGTTTCGTGACGGATTCAGAAGAGGTAGATTATTATCTCATGTAGGAATGATGGAAAAGTATGAAATTTTTTACAATAGCAAGCGTTAAAACAACGTATTTCAACCACGAAAGCTACAAAAATGTAATAACAAAATTCTGTAACATGTTAGCTCATCCATCTCTCATTAATCAATCATGTATAAGACATGACCGTGCCATAGCTTAAGCGGTTAGTCGCTGGCTTCGATCCCGGGTCTGGTCAAGTGGGATTTGTGGCGGACAAAGTGGCGCTGGGGCGGGTTTCCTCCGAGTACTTCGGTTTCCCCTGCCAATCTTCATTCCACCAAATTCTCCATCATCATGATCACCCGAGGCAGGCTACAATAGGCCCATCAGTGGCCGCCGCGCCGAGTGAACCCAGTTGGACTCCCCCCACCCAACCAAGACAGGGTGGCACCGTTATATTCTAGGGAACGCGTTCTCTTTCCACCGCCTTCTATGGTTGGCAGGGTTACGGTGGAGGTATTCCAACCCGCCTTCATAGTTAGACTACGTAAAAACTACGAGTTTTAAATAAGAGGTTTTAACATAGACTTACAATTACACTGCTTAATTAATTCCTATTCACTGCGTGTTTTGATCATTTCGTGGCCAACATCGGATGAAATACATACAGGTTAATGCAAGACAAATTTATTATGCGTGGTCTGTGGTGAAAATACAGCATAAATACCACAAAATTCTAAGAGAATTCTAAGTAAAACATTACAAAAGGAGGGGAGGAGGCCAAAGTCTCATTCTACACGTATGCAGGTCCGTGTACGGAAGTCTCAGGATTCGTATCGAAGGTCAGTCTCAGTGTTGGGTTCTGTATTCCTTCTGAGTTGATCTGCTCGGGTATCGCGGTTTTGTGGTAAAAGGTCTACTGTGTTCGGAGAGGTTAATTCGATGTTATTTAGTGGTGTTTAGAAGCAACAAGCTAAACCACATGTTATAGGGTCGAAGAATTCACGATGTGGTAAGTGATGATCCGAGGAACACGTACAGATTCTGTGGGTGGGTGTATGTGTGTGTACTGAAGGGGTTAGAAACGGTCCGAATCCCTTATTCAGCTCAGTTCATACATTCACAATCTAGTTCTCTAATATCTATGTTGACGTCACTAATCATCCTTATGGTTTGCGTCCTGTTGTGTGTCCCCGTGCTTAACAAATTAAGCACTACGCCATGAAGGCGTATGGAGGAATTGGGAGGCCGCGCCATAGCTCAAGCGGTTAGTCACTGGCTTCCCACCGCGAGGCCCCGGGTTCGATCCCGGGGTCTAATCAAGTGGGATTTGTGGTGGACAAAGTGGCGCTGGGGCAGGTTTTCTCCGAGTACTTCGGTTTCCCTGCCGATCTTCATTCCATCAATTGCTCCACAATCACTCTCCCCTATCATCTGCGGCTGGTACAACAGGCCAGAAGTGGCCGCAGTACAAGGGACTTAGTCCCACCCCACTAGCAATAGAAAAAAGGAGAAATTGGTGTATAGATCCACACTTCTTGACCTCGGCACTACTTGAGGGTGAATGGTCAACTTCACTTCCCTTCCGCTTTACCCCCTGGGAAAGAGCCCCCGGTACCCATTGGATAAGAACCCCAGAGCCGGTCTGGAAGACGTGGAGAAGTGCAAATTCTTACCCCCACCGGGACTTGAACTCTGACCCCTCGGGTGTTTAATAATAATGTAAATTAGACCGTCAAAACAATGTAAATGGGCATTTCCCATAAGAAGACAAAACAGATAAGATTGTATCTCTTACTTGTTTAATACATACAGGAATATGCTACATGTTTCGACCTATTTATAGATCATCATTAGGTATGTTCCATAAACACGTATAATAAGTTTCTTGAATTGGGTTGCTCTAATACTGCTCAATAACAACTACCAACTTCATATTACTATCAAGTGAATGTACCTATGGATAATGTAAACAGATGTGTATGCAAGTCTTGATGTTATGTGATTATTATTAATGGTTAAAACTTATTGCCTCAGGGATTAATACAATTTATTATTTTTAATATAATGTGTCCCGAAATTGGTGTAAAAGTTACGAATTGAATTAAAAAGTTAACTGTTTAGATTTTAGTAGATTTCCACAGAAGTAAGTGGTACAATCATATATATTTTGTTTTCTTATGGAAGATATCTATTTATGTTGTGTTGATGGTCTAATTTAGGTGATTGTTACTATTCAGTCAGTGCTAAATGGTATACTCCTTTAAAGTTTTCGGACAAGACGTTTAGATAGATCTACAGTTTTTTTTCCTTGGCACTACAGCCCCAGTGGGCCTAGGCCTACCTCCATGAACTTCTCCGTTCACCTCGGTTTTTCTAGATCTTACACATTTGGTAGGGCTCCTTGGGCGGGTGACCAGCTCGTCTCAAGGCCTCTACCTGTACACAAACATAGAAAAAAAAAAACACACACACAAACTAAACATCCATGCCTTGAGTGGGATTCGAACCCACGATCCCGGTTTCCAAGCGAGCGAAGACAGTACATACCTTAGACCGCTCGGCTACCGTGACCGGCAGATCTACAGTTACTCTTTTAAATTATGTGATTTTCGGCTTGGCAATAGTTTCAGTTAGACCTTGAATATGGAGGTAGAAAAAACTTCCGAAACGTCTTATGCATCTACTTGGCCATATGATATATTAATCCATAAGATCGTAATCAAAATAATTATCGGCGTGAAAACCTCAAATTTTGTGAATTCTTCATTCCTCCAAGCATGTCATATGTTCCGTCTACAACCCAATGATGCCGCAAGACTTCCTAATTGCAACAGTGATAGGTAATCAACACCTTTCATCTGATACAGATATTCTCCAAAGTCATTTTCCTTAGACATACTCAATCTGCGTTCTTCCCGTGAAGTTAATTATATTTTACTCCTTCACTTGGTCATTCTGTTTGGAAAGTTATGAAGCTCCTCATTAAGCATTTTTCTCCAACCTCCTATCATTATATCATTCCTCGGTCAAAATTCTCTCCTCGGCGCCCTCTTATCAAACACACTCAAAGTCTAAGTTATTCCCTTAATATCACAGACCAAGTTTCACACCCACACAATACTACACACTGAGTACCCACCTATAATTATTTGGTGAGGAATACGAATGATGAAGCTCCTCATTACGTAATATGTTCCATCCCATTTCTTCCTTTTCATTAAAACCAAATATTACCCTCAACACTTAGTTCTGAAACACTCTCCATCCACGTTCTCCCTCTAGCGGAAGAGGCAAGAACCACACAAATGGCTGCTGCCGACTACGCTTGATGTAAATAAGGAGAGATCTCCCGGCTACGTTCTCCTCTAACAGTTCACGCTCTCCACGGGTTTACAGTACATTACATAAACAAGCGTTTTTGCTGTTTTGTATTCATTTTTTATACAGTATGCTTCACGGATTCCAACAAAAAGCCATTGGGCGATATTCAGATTTCCAAAACTTCAACTACGTGTTGCGCAGTGCAACTAAATTCACAGATGTCAGCCATGCAATGATTGTGATTCGCAATTCCTGTAGTGAATTCGCTCTCTCACCTGCTGTAGACTGACATCAAGCTACCGAAATGTGTCCTAACCCGATCTTGTAGTTATCTCCTATATATAAGCCATACAAAACTCGTAGGGTAACATAATATGAGACACACGCTATACACAGACGAAGGAATCTTAATTGTGCCTAACTGACAAGTGACAGTGAATCATGCACGCTGTACCGGGTAGGAGTATATCCGATCTGCGTAATGAAAGAAAGAAATAGCAGTAAAATGATTAGACCTGTCATCATGTAACGTTTTCTTCACCAAAATTATGTACAGGTTTCTTATGTCTCCATTTACTGTATCCACCGAATCTGACGGGATCCCTTCGGTTTCGTTATACAGTGCGTTCAGTTAAGCAGGAAACTTCGCAACACCGCTGATCTGACCCAACATTCCTCACAGATTGCTACTGTAACTGTTGATAGCAGAATGAGTCGTTACAGATGTAGTTACAGCAGAAATTTGTGAGGAATATTGGACCCGGTCAATGGTGTTGCGAAGTCTCCTCCTTGATTGAGTACTCTGTATTTGAACGTTATTAAGAAGACACAATACCATGCGACTCAATGCGTAATTTTGGATTGGCATCAATCCAACTATATCCTTTTGACTATATGTGTTGCAGCATTACGATATGTAGTTTGTATGGCTTGAAAGAAGAAGAAATTTGAACTGAAATTGATAGAAACGGAGTGTACACGAAGTACGGGTCCATTATTCAGTTAAACAATAAGTTATCTGAACATTCCAAAGGGAAACGCATATTTCTCTGGAATCGTATCTCATTAAACGCACTGAAATGAAACGGGTAATTTTCAACGGAAATGCTGATATAAATACAGTAAGTCAAGATAATACTGAGCAGATAGTAAGACTGTCGTGGAAGCTCAGACAACACTTGACGGCGGATTCTCTAAAAGTGATTTTGTCGAAATAACGGAGTTTCATAAAAATATTTCTTAGATATATAAAGTACATATTAAAAACAAGTATAATTTATTTCCTGCAAGTTTTCTCTATGTTGAATAGTTAGCGATATACACTCACTCTTAAGTCATATTTGTCTTAAAATTAATCATCAGAAACCGGTCTGATATTAAAAAGTTTCACAGATTACCTTAATATTCCACTAAACCGTGTGCTTCAACGAGTATTACCTAAACCGAGAAACATTCACATTTCAAACATTCTGCCGCTGAACTGTTTCGTACGGTATTGGCTTTGACATCTGACCACATAAATATTTTCTCACATATTTTATTATTTTATTTCTTCTCTGCATGAGGATACAATGATCAAAAGCCCCACTTACTTTTGAAAATTTTTCAAAATTATTAATCGTATCTCTGTAGCCTAATCAGGTAAACGTAGAGAACAAAACTACTAGGCGCGACGCCATGAAGAATAATGAAGAGGTGGAGGCATGAACAAGTATATAGATACAGCGAATCTCTTACATCTGTTAGCCTTTCAATGCTTCCTGTTTTGTGTCATTACTCTGTTGAACCTCAGAGGCTGCATGATGTCGGGTTACACGAAAACTGTGAATGATGAACTGAAAGAATAAGGAAACCAAAGAGCTTACTCTCTTAACGTTCTATCCGATTATACGACTGGAGTTACTGCTTGACGCTTCTTGCTCGGAGGCAGTATCACCTTCCGAACCGTCATTAAACTTCTACCAGACTATTCACCGGGGCATCCGAAAAATGGTATTCTTCACAGTTGCCGCCGTGCAAAGCTCACGACAAAATCATTACCCCCCGGAGAACTGAACTCACGGTGTTTCATTGTTTAATTAATTTTCCCCCACTGTTCCTCTTGATAAGGTTGTCTTCCCAAATATGTGTACAAGACATAACTTTTGAACTTGTCGCCCTTGATACACGTACAAATGTGGCAAATTTTGTCAAAGATGCTCAGCTAAACGCGCACCAAAGATCTGTCGTCTTTCAAAAAGGGATAAGTCTCCCATTTTCGCTCCTTTCACGCGGGCTGTCACTCAACACAATCACCAATGCAATTGAAGGGCCGTGCCATAGCTCAAGCGGTTAGTCACTGGCTACCCACCGCGGCGGCCCGGGTTCGATCCCGGGGTCTGTTCAAGTGGGATTTGTGGTGGACAAAGTGGCGCTGGGGCAGGTTTTCTCCGAGTACTTCGTTTTCCCCTGTCAATCTTTATTCAACCAATTGCTCCACAATCACCCTCACCTATCATCTGAGGTTGGTACAATAGGCCAGAAGTGGCCGCAGTACAAGAGATTGAGTCCCACCCCACTAGCAATAAAAATGCAATTGCACGAGAAATTACATAGTGTAAACGAACGGAATAAGAACATTCAGTGTTGCCAACTGAAGTTCTTTCAATGTAGCTAACACAAACTACGTAATTTCTGTTCAATTTCCTTTTCGCTTCGTTTAGTGGGGGGTGGAGTCCACTCGGCAGGTGGCAACTGATTGGCTTATTGTACCTCCCCCGAGTGATTATGATGGAGAATTTGGTGGAATGAAGATTGGGAGGGGAAACCGAAGTATTTGGAGAAAACCCGCCCCAGCGCCAATTTGTCCACCAAAAATCGCACTTGTCCAGACCCGGGATCGAACCTGGGGCCGCCGCGGTGGGAAGCCAGTGATTAACCGCGTGGCCTTCCTCAATTTCTTAGTTTTTGCATAAATTTATCCACCTCCCCTTTACATACACACATATACATATATACATGTTACTTGTTTCAAACTGTAGCAATTCGAAGATATTAGGCCGTGTTAAATAAGAAAGTATATGCCGCAAACAGGCGAACTGTGTTGTGTCTAAAACTGTATCGAGAAGTTCATGTAGCAAGCATCAGTTCCAAGGTAGCTCGAAAAGTACGTACACTGCGGTGGGTCGTCTTTAAGAAGTTTACTGTCTCTGAGCCGATAAAGAAATTCCTCCCTTTATTGGGCCCAAAGTTTTCTTGCCGTGAAAAAAAAGAAAAGCATACCATTTCAGTCCATTCGAAGCCGTGTCTCCCACATCACCACGTTCCCAGGGGTGTCCATAAAAAATTAGTATAGTACGTATATGTACGTGTATTTTTATCTCTCACTCTGTGAACTGTAACCGCACCATCGAAATCCTTCCCCCCTCCTTTTTATTTCAGTAGCCGATAGAGTTAATAATAAGAATTTATGAAGAAACAAAGGTTTAAGACACACAGTAACAACAAGGAATAGGCGATGAGCAGACAGACCAAACTTGCGCGGACAAGGACATCTGCTAGTCCTTGCGTCCAAGCATCTGGTGTTATTTTCCAAAACGGCAGAAAATGATACTTCAAGAAACCCCACTGAATTTCTTTAGAAATTGAGAACTAGACTTACAGCGGCAAGACACTTTGAGAATTCGAGAAGTGACAGTTTCTACCAGCCGTAAGTCAAAAGTGGGAGTGCCAGGAGATCATTAGCGACCCCTCATAAGTTGCATCGCTGTCAATTTCGCCGTTTTGGTCTTTTAGGGCAAAATTCCCTTACAAATAATCTGTCATTGGTGGGAACCAAAATTAAGCCAACTCCCTTTATTTGAACCAGCCCATCAGGGAAATTAGGAGGAGAGGAGAATAGGCAGATACAACTCAGTTAGGACCTCGGGCTCGGCAGAGAGTTCAGTCTAAGATTTTAGTCGTCTATCAACTTTGGAACTTGGCGGAGGCAAACCCCGCATCACACGCACTAAAAGGCTAANCATTAGCGACCCCTCATAAGTTGCATCGCTGTCAATTTCGCCGTTTTGGTCTTTTAGGGCAAAATTCCCTTACAAATAATCTGTCATTGGTGGGAACCAAAATTAAGCCAACTCCCTTTATTTGAACCAGCCCATCAGGGAAATTAGGAGGAGAGGAGAATAGGCAGATACAACTCAGTTAGGACCTCGGGCTCGGCAGAGAGTTCAGTCTAAGGTTTTAGTCGTCTATCAACTTTGGAACTTGGCGGAGGCAAACCCCGCATCACACGCACTAAAAGGTAATTCTAAGAAGTACAAAATTTTGCTCTCATAACGACTCATATTGAGATTTAGCTTAATCAACAAGAGGGCAGCACAAAGGAATTTGGCGAGCTGAACGAGTGCATTTTAGTGTAACTGTAACACCCGTTGCTTGTAAGACAAAATTAAATCAGATTGTGAGAATTTATGCAGCCGAGTGTCTTTAAGAAGAACAACAATAAAGTGTTGTGGTGGTACAGTGAATTGTGTTAATTAGAGGTGCTTTACCCTCACTTGTCCGAGCCTGACCCGTATCCGACCTGAAGAGGGACTCATCTCCACTAGCTAGTCAAACCCACCGTCAGCTTCTACATGCTCACTCCTTCCCCACTTACTATGAATCGTAAACATTCTCCAGCTGTTTGCTGGCGCCCATACTATCAGATCCAAACCTGAAATCCAACCACCAATAATCTCAACTGAAGGAAGAAGCGGTGGAGACAGAAGAAGGGGTGGAGCCGGGTCAAGCCGAAACCAGCTACGACCTAGCAACTTCAGCAGCGGCAACACCAGGTAGGGCAACGTCAAAGTGGCCATCGGAGCAGAGGGGCCGATCGCCATCGACTCCCACTCCCTGGACTACGATTCAGACGGAGCCGCAGGCGGAACGTAGGAGGGGTGGTTACAAAAGATTAAGTGGAGCCCAACGTAAGGGCGAGAAGAAGATCGGTGAGAGAACCATACCCCCCATCTTATACGTGCCCCTTTTAATTAATTTGTAAATACTGGCCGAAGAAAAACATTCTGACGTTTTTCTTTACCTCGGTCAACTTTCTTCACTCTCCCGTTATTTCATCTCTTTTATGTTCCGACTCTTTTTCGCATTTGGTTGGGCGGAAAGGCAGTATGAAGAACATCCCCCCCTCCAGCAACAGTTAAGTCTAAGTCTGGTCGTGCGTGTAGATGCACATAATTTCAAATGGTTGCACTGAACTCGGATCAGATTTGAACCCGAAATGAGCGGTCGCAAGTCTGAATAGGCCACTTCCGTAACGTACAAATTCACGCGAAGAAACGACAGATGTGAGCAGTTGTCGTCGTGTGTTCAGAGACTATTCAGCTGCGTGAATATTCGCACTTCTCTGCCTTCACAGATACGAGTACTTGTTTTCATGTGCCACTATTTATGATATAGGGGGCACGCGGTAGCGGAGTTGGTTGAGGCACTAAGCTACAAACCGGAAGGTCGCGGGATCGAATTCCGATGGGGTGGATTTTTTCAATTTACTTAATCCTTCCAGACGCACTATGGCTCTGGGGTCGACTCAGCCTCTAACAGAAATGAGTACCAGGATTCTTCCAGGGGGTAAAGGGCGGCCGGCGCGTAAGGCTGACAACCTCACAGACATCTGGGAGCCGATTGCCTAGAAAATGTGGGAGCCTCAACANAACTCGGATCAGATTTGAACCCGAAATGAGCGGTCGCAAGTCTGAAGAGGCCACTTCCGTAACGTACATATTCACGCGAAGAAACGGCAGATGAGAGCAGTTGTCGTCGTGTGTTCAGAGACTATTCAACTGCGTGAATATTCGCACTTCTCTGCCATCACAGATACGAGTACTTGTTTTCATGTGCCACTATTTATGATACAGGGGGCACACGGTAGCGGAGTTGGTTGAGGCACTAAGCTACAAACCGGAAGGTCGCGGGATCGAATTCCGATGGGGTGGATTTTTTCAATTTACTTAATCCTTCCAGACGCACTATGGCTCTGGGGTCGACTCAGCCTCTAACAGAAATGAGTACCAGGATTCTTCCAGGGGGTAAAGGGCGGCCGGCGCGTAAGGCTGACAACCTCACAGACATCTGGGAGCCGATTGCCTAGAAAATGTGGGAGCCTCAACAACACAACCCTATAGACGTCCACAGCCTGTTAGAGGAACAGCTTTACTTGTTTCTTTTTTTAATATNGCGGTAGCGGAGTTGGTTGAGGCACTAAGCTACAAACCGGAAGGTCGCGGGATCGAATTCCGATGGGGTGGATTTTTT